>NW_005178474.1:135031-202217 GCF_000341285.1 Galdieria sulphuraria
TTTGGCATCAGATGGTAGTCGACGTGTGTAAGACTTATCTCCCCCAATTATCTGTTGGCTTAGATGATCCTCGAGTCAAAATAGAATATCGAGATGGAGCAGAATATTTGAGACAACATCCTCATTCGTTTGACGTAATTATAACCGATTCCTCCGATCCTGTAGGTCCAGCAGACGTACTATTTCAAAGACCGTTTTATGAAAGCCTACATACTGCACTCAAACCAGATGGAATATGTTGTTGTCAAGCAGAAAGTATTTGGTTGCACATGGACCTCATACGTCCATTGCTTGATACTTGTCGAAATATTTTTGCTTCCGTTTCATACGCTTATACGATGATTCCAACATATCCTGGAGGACAGGTAGCCGTCCTATTTCTTACTTCATCGGATAGCTAAAACAAAGTGAATAGATCGGGTTTGCTATTTGCTCCAAGTCGGTACGTGATAACATACGGCAGCCTTTGAGAAAACCTGATATGACCTTACTACAAACATTGAAATATTATTGTCCTGAAATACATCAGGCAGCCTTTGTATTGCCTCTTTTTGCTAAAAGGGAATTGGAAGACAGTTCTTAATTGTTGTTGTTCTTGTGTAATAATATATAGAAGCTAAGAGTCAATAAAGTTTTCTTTCTTGATGAAACTATTTCATGAAAACTCCACAATATGTTAAGTAGAAGAACAATTCATTTTATTATTATACATGGATAAGGACAATATGCTATCCTCATAAGATAGACAAAAAGTTATCAAAAAACTGGAACTAGAAGATTCCTTCCACTAGGAAATCCAGATACAATTAACAGTGCAGGCCAATTCCTTCCTCCCACAAACTCAGTTAAGCCGTACATGTGACAAAAGTCAGCCAACAACACGCACGCTACTCCACTTCCTTCGACAACACAAATACTTGCTTCTGGATCATCACAAAATAGTGTCTGTAAAACATATGCAATAATGTTGCACGGTTTAGCCTTATCCACGTAAGAAAAACAAAACGCATTCAGTAGCTTCGTTTTGTCAGAGGTAACTGAAAAGTAACGACTTTGAATGTTCAAACATGCCAATTGAGAACCTTCATAATTGGAAAGCAGTTCAATTATGTTTTTGGAGAAGATATTCACGTCAATCAGCTGACAAAGAAAAGTTGTTGACCCCTGACAAAGCTGCAGCAAATTGACCAAATGGGCAGTCAACTGAAGACTTTCTAAAACTTGATTTCGAACGAAAAGGTGGTTGTCTCCCCTAGAAATCTGCTGGATTACTTTAAGAATGCTCTCATTGGTCAGGTTTGCACAAGCACTCTGTACAACCTTTGGTTTTTTCAACCACTCTTCATTTTCCTCCTCTAATACTTGATGATTGTTTTTTTTCCATTCTCTCTCTACAACAGGGTCGCCATTCAAAGATGACACAGGAAAAAGTTCGCTAGAACATCTCTTACGAAGAGCAACCTGTTGCACAATAAAAGGCGGGTCGTCGATATTCGCGCCATTCCTTAAGAAAAAATGCAACGCCATTTCATATAATTATATTTGGAATTCAATGAAGATCAGAATCCAAACTTGTTTGTTGTACCTCAACAATAGTCTTTCGATATTCTATGATCTTTAAAACACAGACAAATGACTTTATTAGATCCATCCAAAGCTCCGCTCTAGAGCTTGTTTCCAACGCTTCCAACGTCGGCTACTTTCATCAATAGAAATTTTGGTCGAAAATTCTCTATCCACCTTCCAAAGTTTTACCAACTCTTCTTGTGATGACCAAACCTTTTCTGCTAAACCAGCAGCAAATGCCGCACCAATCACTGTGGTTTCGGTAACTTGCGGACGAACAATGGGACATTGAAGTAAATCACATTGTAGTTGTAAGAAAGTATTATTAGCCGTCATGCCTCCGTCTACCTTTAAAACTTTAATAGTAGCTTTTGAATCTGCCTCTACAGAACCAATAATATCACAAACTTGAAAAGATACAGCTTCCAATACGGCTCTAGCAATATGTGCCTTGGTAGTGTATTGTGTAAGACCCACAATAACACCTCTGGCATCTTCACGCCAATGAGGAGCAAATAGGCCAGAAAATGCTGGTACAAAGAATACATCCCCACTATCCTTTACTGAATTGGCTAAATCTTCAACTTCTGGAGCAGTCTTGATGATTTGCAAGTTATCACGAAGCCACTGAACTGCTGCACCTGCTATAGGAATGGAGCCTTCCAAAGCATAGGCAACAGGCTTGTCTGGACCTAACTGATAACCCGGTGTAGTCAATAGACCATGTTTGGATGGAACAGGTCCTTCGCCTTCTCCAGTGTTTACAATTAAAAAGCAACCTGTACCATATGTATTCTTGGCATCTCCTTTACGAAAACAGGTCTGACCCACCAATGCGGCTTGTTGATCGCCAAGGATTCCACTGATAGGAACACCTTGTAAGAGTGAGCATGCAAGTGTGCCATATCTAATCAATTTGTTCAATCAACTCCATATCAAAGACATTTCGCATTACCTCTCCGAACTTGAACGAATTTCAGGCAAGCATTGTTTTGGAATACCCAAAGCTTGTAATAGTTTGGGTTCCCATTGCAATTTTTCGATATTCATTAAAAGCGTTCTTCCAGCATTTGTAATATCTGTTACATGCGCCTGGCGTCCTGTCAAGTTCCATACTAACCAAGTATCAATCGTTCCGAATATCGCTCTGCCTTCCTCAAGTGCCGCTTTCACATCGGGGACATTGTCTATTATCCAACGAAGCTTAACTCCTGAAAAATAAGTTGATACAGGAAGACCGCAGAGATCTCTGTACTGGTCTCTATTCTTTCCCAGTTTTTCACAAGTTTCCTTGGTTCTCGTATCCAGCCAAACAATAGCATTGAAAAGAGGTTTTCCAGTGTACTTGTCCCATACAACAGTGGTTTCACGCTGGTTGGTTATGCCAATCGCTTTGATTTGTGACTAGAAAAAATAAAACTGTCAATTCCTTTTTACATAGTAAAATAAAAAAGAGCACACCGTTTGAATTCCCTTTGCTTGACATTTCTTCACTGTCTCGTCGATGCAAAGTATGGTGTTGTTGATTATCTCCACAGGATCGTGTTCTACCCACCCTGGTTGTGGATATATCTAATCAATCAAGCCATATACTCATTGATGAAGAGATAACAAAGCCTTTCTAACAAACCTGTTTATGTTCTACTTGATGAAACGCTATAGGTTCCCCTTGTTTATTAAATAGCATAAACCGTGTTGAGGTAGTTCCTTGGTCTACAGCTCCTACATAAACGTCTTGCATATTCATAAACCTTAACTTAGCAACGAAGTGTATTGTAGAGAAGAAACTGAAATTGAGATTTGTCTGAGAGAAATTGTTATTTCAACTGTTTCGTACCAAAAACAGATTTAGAGCACGTTTATTGACCTTTAACAAATACTCCGATTTTATCAGCTGATAAGATATTTTCTCGCACCATATAGGGTGTAACCTTAAATGGCATATTATAGATGGACTCACCCTTCAACACAATATCAACTATACAGATTCCAGAAGTTGCCGATAAACTTACCGAAGCACAAGAGCGCTCACTCACAAGCTCTATGCCCTGCAAGTCCGATGCGCTGATTCCAAGATCAGAAAGACAGACAGGAAGACCTACTTGAAAAAAGAATTTGGCAACTTTCTTGGCTTCCTCAAGTTTTTTCTCCATGCAAAGTTGAACAATAGTACTGAACGCTACTTTCTCGCCATGAATATATTCATGGCAGCCTTCGTGTGCGGTCAATCCGTTGTGAATTGCGTGTGCTGCAGCTAAACCTCCGCTTTCAAAGCCCAAACCACTAAGAAGGGTGTTGGCTTCGATGACTTTCTCTATTGCTTCCGTAACTTCACCTCTATCGATGTCCTTAACTGCTTGAACACCATAATCAAACAAAAGGTCGCGGCATAATTTTGCTAGTGCAACAGCTGCCTCAGTGGGTCTACCTCCTACAGGATTGATACCATGAGACGCTCGCATACAAGCGTCTGCTTCATAATAAGTCGACATGGCGTCTCCCATTCCGCTCACAAGAAATCTCTTGGGAGCCTTTGCAATAATTTCTGAGTCCACGATGACACAATAAGGGTCTGTAGGATAATACACCTTTAAGGACAATGAGCAATGAAATGTTTCAAAGATTAGATCTTACGTATTCATCGAATTTTCCATCAGGCTTATAGAAAACTGAACACGCCGCACACTAGGATAAAATATGAGCAAATGTGCTGGTACCCTCAACGAAGACCACTCACTGGCGCATCGTTACTAGCCAAGGTAGGAACCACAGCTAATTGGACATTCAACTGATGGGCTAAAGCACGAACAAGATCAACCGCTTTTCCACCACCAACAGCCACAACAAATGCTGGTTTTCCGTTAACTTTTCCTTTGAGTTGCTTATTTACGTGTTCAAGTTCTTCCCACGAACATTCTCCTCCAAAGTTAACGAATACAACTTGCTTCGCAGCACCATATTTCACGAGAGATTCTTCTATCATACGGCCTATGCTATTCTGTCTAGATGGCGAGCAGACCACTACTGCGGTATCGCCCTTTAAAGGTTTCAAGAAAAGTCCTAGGTATTGTACGATTCCCTTGCCCTGGGCGTACTTATGAGGTGACGAAAATATCTTATAACTGAGTGGTCCAAAGGTTTTATGTGGTGAGAAGAACAGTTCCGGAGGAAAGTGAGACATGAAGAAATGAAAACTGACAATTCGTATTCACAAATGGCAGACTGACTGTTAAATGAACGAGGAGAAAAGAAACATCAGATCTTGAAGAATCTTACCGGGATTGATGAATTTCTCCAAGAGACAGAAATTCGACTGATTGAAAAGATTTTCATTCCAAGAATAAAGTTTGTCTATTTTCATTTCACGTCTTTAGTTTGAAGTGACATAGTGCTGTTTTGATACTTGATTGCCAGTAAGCATCCATTCTTTGTGCAATGTATTATAATGGTTGCCCTCGATGGATTGGCGAAAATTTCCTCACGACACTCAACTTACACTCCAGAAGGAATTTGGTAAGAACATTGAGGGGAGTATCGCGGCTATAGAAAGACTCTATTCAGTTTGTATGTATTGCTCCGTTCAAGTGAAAATGTGCCGAATGCATTCTTTGTTCCACTTGACTTGGCAGGTCTTCTAAATTGAGAAAAAAGTGTGGTGAGTTGTATTGGATTTCTCGGATGTTCTTCATAATATGTCGAAGACCTTTTTTATTCCCAAACTCTCTCACAACGGCCTGAAACAGCAAAAGTAGTCGCCAGAGACAGAGAAAGTTATGATTGAAACCGTATAGTGGATGCAAACCAGTCACAGGCTTTTGATAACAGTTTTATAATTTTTATTGCAAAATACTATTTAACGAACATAAACTAGGAGCGAAGTATCTTTGAGAGAAGTTCGTTTTGGCCCTTCGTTCATAAAGCGTTTATGACAACAGTGGTCGTACCTTTTAAACAATTTCTACTTTCTCACGAAATTTACATTTTATAGAGTCGAGATGGAAGCACGAATAAAGCAAAGTTGTATCGACTAAGTAATGCAAGAATTAGCGGTTACAAGACAAAATTTTTTTAATGCATTTGAGGTTACGAACGAAGAACGGCTTGATAACGATAACAGTCTCCCAACAATGCACTATACGTGAACTTTCTGAAGAAATAGAAAGAAAGACAGGAATTGAGGTTGCCAAACAAAAAAGTAAGCCTCAATCTTTTCAATTCATTTTCGGCTAATTCGACGTAGTCTTGTATGGCTTTCCACAAAGAGAACTGCGAGCAGACGCAGACAAGCCTGTTGAAAGTGTGCTTCAAAGTGGAGACTCTCTGACCGTTGATAAGTTATCTGCAGAAACTGAGCAGGAAAGGACTGTTGAATCAAGTCCTGCGTCAACGGAGAACGCCTATGTCCGACGAAAAGTACCAGATGATAACTCGTGTTTATTTCACGCCATTTGTTACGTTTTTCGAAGTGGTTCTGTGGCACAGTTAAGACACATTATCTCAGAAACTGTTCGGCTGAACCCAGATTTGTATACAGAGGCGTTTCTTGGAAAGTCAAATCACGAATACAGCAGATGGATTCTCTTACCGGAAACTTGGGGTGGAGCAATAGAACTTTCTATTTTGAGCAAGTATTTTCAAACAGAAATATCAGTGTTTGACATACAAACTTTGCGCTTAGACCGTTATGGTGAAGCGGAGAATTACGAGGAACGGGTCTTTTTACTCTACGATGGTATTCACTATGATCCGATTGCAAGAGCTTTTCTAGGTGCATCTCGTGAATATGACGTTACAGTATTTAAGATATGGGACAATGAAGCTCTAGTAGGTGCAAAATCAGTGGCAGAAGAGGCAAACAAGAATAGGCAGTATACCGACTTGGCAAGTTTCACTCTCATGTGCAGAAACTGTGGTGCAAAGTTGAAAGGAGAAACAAGTGCAGTGGAACACGCGAAGCAGACTGGTCATACCAATTTTACTGAAGCATAGATGTTTCGTTAAAATAGATCCTATACAAGTTTTGAAATAAAACTATAATAAGAGTTTTCACGAGGTTCTTTGGTTGTAACTTCATCTTTCTGAAGAATTCAATGTTCGCAATGAATTATACTTGTTATAAAACCAAGTCGATTTTCTGCAAACAACGTCACGCTCCAGAACAAAAATAACATCTCTTATGGAAACAGTTACATTTCTTCTTTCAGGTTCGGTCTTAAATAATCTTTTCGTTTGGGATATATTTTCATGCGAAGGTAAACTATGAGTCTTTGTATCACCACTTTGTTTCATGAGGCTTAAGCGTGCTTGTTCCCTTCGTTTCTTAAGCAGTCCTTGGATACTTGAGCTCAATGCTTCATTAGTCTTCTGAAGAGATTCTGAAGCCGATGAAGGAGCATTATGCCTCTTACGAGACCTCTTGATATTCTCCCCCGACTCAAATGGACTATCCGAAGCCTTTCGTTTACTGGAAGAATCCAATTGTTGCGATTCTCTCAAGTCTTCCTCCTCTTCATTACGTCTCCTGTTCGCTTCCACTATCGCTTCTATTTGTCGTAACTCTTCTTTGCGAATCTCTTCCAGTTCATAACGAGGATCTTGCTTTTCATTCTCCTGAAGTTGGCTCATAATCTCTGACTCTAGAATCCTCTTAACTGCAACATCTTTCGCACGATCAATTAGATTGGTCAACTGTCTTTGTAAACCCGTTGCTATAACCTCCAAACACTCCTGGTCCCATTGAACTAAACGTGCTGCTCTGGTTCTCCTTTCAAGACGCCCACTAAGAGAGGGAATAAGTGCGTTTAATTCTTCTGTAAAACCATCAACAATATTGTTATTGACCCCGGTAACTGAAAAATTTGCTGCAGTGTCTTGATCTTCTTCCGCATAAAGATTTCCATAGTCTTCCAAAAATCCACTGGAGAGATTCCGAGTACCACTTACGCTCGAACGAGTTCTCATAGTTTTCTTCGAATTTGTATCTTCGACGCGAGACAAAGCCTCCTGAGCTGGTTGTTCTGGGTTCGGTTCAATACCAGATAAACTCCCTAAGAACTTTTATTTTCGAGAAATCACGCTATACTTCCGCATACCTTGATGTCTAACGAAATCTACATCCCTGATTGTTTGTGCAATCCTGTATCTAGTTACTTCAGAAGGAGGAAGCTGATTCAAAAGAGATATGACGGATAGAATAGCATTAACGAAAAGGTTCTGGAAGGCAATCGTATGTTCCTCTCCAACGCCTGAAGACTTTAGTAGACTATGAACAACATTCGCCACATCCAAGTACTTCCTATCCGACACAGTGTTTATAACAACAGAAAAGAGCTCACTATATATTCTTTTCACGTCTACAGTCCGACTTGCAGCCTTTAGCTTCGCAAGGATGTTCAGAACAGACGAAGTAAAAGCAAAGATAGGCTTGAAAATGGGAGAGTTCGCTATATCTGTTTCAGTTTGTCTACGCTTTAGTAGGGCAGCTTCTTCTTCTGGAAAAAATGTTGGTGACGACGTGTTTAGACTTTCCCTTGACACTTGCACACTATGAATGGGCCTTGCCCTTACTACAGAGTCTTTTGATTTCCAGTATTCTTCTTCAAAACTCTGAGTTGAAGGGTCTATTTGCTGCAAGTTGCAATATGTAGCCTCCTGTTTGGCACCATATTGAACGTTGCTCCTGTGAGGCCTTTCGGACATGCTCTCTGTAGGGAATTGAAACAATATGAATTGGGACTTGGTTTATGTTGTGCACATCAATATCGTGGTTTCATTCAAAACCAAAAGCACTTATTAACCCTTGCATTCTTACACTTTTAGTCTACTAAGACGTCTCATCTTAAACCAGCTATATAGATACTCTGTTTCAGAAGAAGATGTAACGTTTACAGCTGGGAAATGGAGTCCTATCGGAAATCTTGAAAGAGAAAAGAACAAATAGAATTTGTCTAAAAGAACTTCCTCTTTAAGCGCTAACTTCAACCACTTTCTCAAAGCTAGTTTTTTCATAAAAATAGGGAGTTGGAAAACACGGAAGTCACCTCTTGTCTCGCAAAGAAACCAGAACCACCTCCTACCAACAGTTTAACTAAGATTTCTGGAGCAATTATCGTGATAGAATCGAGGGATATTATGATAATTTCTAGAGACTACATTTACGTTTGTTTCTCACTTTTGCTTATCTACGAAAAATGCTCAACTGCGTTCCAACTCCAAAAAAACCAGAAATTGCAACAGTTCTCAAGTTGAATAGAATTTCCACTGATTTTATACATTTTGATGAAATTGAAATTTATGTTGCTTAAGAGATGCGATTGGATTCTGTCTTTATTCTTGTTTAGTTTCAAAATACCTTTGTCGTGGATCAAACATGCTTAGGAGTTACTTTTACCCTGTTTTTAGCTTTTTTCGAATAACTGTTAAATGGATACGAAGTTATCTCTATGGTGTATCATTTCTGTATCTTCTCAATTCCAACAGAGAGGTCGTTTGGCCAGTTGAAACTATCTTCCTACAAGGAATCAAATGTTATTTGATATTGCCCAAGAAGATTGACAAAAACAGAAGTACTGTTATTCTAGTACACGGTTTGAGTCCCTCAGGAATTGATGATCCACGAATATTGGAAATAGGCAAGATATTTGCTCTTCACGGTGCAATTTGTCTGATTCCGACCATCGAACCTTTGAAGAGTTGTAGTTTGAGCATTACTTCGGTTGATATTATAGAGCAAGTGGTGTACCAAACAGCAAACAATGCCTATCTATGTCCATGTGAAAAAGTCTCAATATTTGCAGCATCCATTTCTGCCAGTATCTGTTTGGTTGCCTCAAGTCGTCCTTCAATAAGCAAGTTGGTTATTAATATTTGCTGTATTGGAGCATATGCTGATACTCGTTCTATGCTGAAGTATGTAATTGAATCGAATGAACTTCCGGACGATTATGGAAGATCCGTTTTCTTCTTTAACTTTGTGGAATTAAGTTTTGGACCACAACCTCAACTGAAACAAGCTTTATGGTACAGGATTTTAGACGGTCATAGATCGGCGACCGGAACGAAACATGAACTGCTAAATAAGTTCCTTAGTGATAAACAGCTTGTAGCACGGCAGTTTCATAATCTTTGGAATAATAGTGATCTGCGCTCTCAGTGTGCCGAGCAGATTCTTCTGAAGATACAAGATAGATTGAATGCGTTGTCACCATTACAGACTTTGGGGAGAATTAAGTGCCCTTGTATCATTCTTGTTCATGGCTGCAACGATCCTGTCATTCCATCCATTCATTCTCGTCTACTTTATCAAGAGTAAGAATATTTACTAAGTAATATAAATGATATGAAAACTTTGTATCTAGGTTGAAGAAGAACCCTGATGTCAGGACATATTTGTGTTTGACTCCTTTTTTGAGCCATGGAGACAAACAAAAGTTAGCAATGAGTGCAATTGGTTCCCTACTACATCTTCTCGGAGCATTTTCAGTCTTTTACTTCGCGTCCTACATTGACAATTCCTTGAAAAGATAGTAATCATTTACTAATGAAGACAGCAGTAAAATCTGAAAAAAACGTTAGTCGAGCTATCAACATTAGTACCTAGCCTTATAAAAATTGGACATCGAACTTTCCAATAGTCTTACTAAAAGGTCTATATCTTCACATGTATTGTCAGAATGTAAAGTTATCCTTATTCTTTCCGCTCCTTTAGGAACGGTAGGACTCCTTATTGGATAGATTGAAATATTCTGCCGTCGCAAAAGATTCGCTACATAAATGCAATTTTTGTTTCCAGGAACCAAAATTGCCTGTATAGGACTTTCAGGACGGTCTAAAAGTCTATTTCCTAATAAGGGATACGTCGTTGAACGAAAATAATCAATAACGCCAAATAGCTTTTGTCGCCTCTCTAATAACTGTGGAGTGTTCATCAATGAATAAGCAGCACGAATACAGCATAAGCCATGATAAGATAGAGATGTTGAATATATTAATGGTCTTGCATAGTTAATGAGATATTCACGAACTATAGAACGACAAAGTGCTGCAGCACCATGACATCCAAAAGCCTTTCCAAAAGTTACAACTCTCATGAATAAACATGGATGCTGATGCAGTCCTTTCATTTGTACGATTCCTTCTCCGCGTTTACCATATACACCAGCAGAGTGTGCCTCATCCACGATAAGATGAGTTCCAAACTCCAAACAAATTTCCAGCAATTCTTCAACTGGAGCAAAATCACCGTCCATCGAGTAGATACTCTCCACTACAATGAAAATAGAGCCATGTAAAAGTTCAATATTGGATTTGTCCTTGAGCAAGTTTCTCAAGGCATCAATATCGTTATGAGGAAATACGCGAACTTTGGATCGTGAAATTTTACAGCCTTCATGAATTGAAGAATGTGCAAACTGATCTACTAGGATGAGATCTTCTTCCTGCGCTATGTATCCCATAATACTCAAATTACACGTGAAGCCACTATTGAATAAGAGAGCACTTTCAGCGCAGTGGAAATCTGCAATAAGTCTCTCCAAGTCTTCCGCATACTGCGAATTACCACTCAACAGTCTCGATCCAGTGCTTCCCACACGTTGTAAACTATCTTTTGCAGATTCCCTCTTTATGCTTTCCATAAATAACTCACTTCTTGAAAGACAAAGATAGTCGTTTGAAGAAAAATCAATTTGATTGGCACTTGGTACTGATAATGAACGCAAGAGTCCTCGTCTGGCTCTCGAAGTCAGTAAATTGTGAAAGCGTTGGTAAATATACTGAACCCGTTCACTGTGAAGAGAATAATCTACATGAACGTTCAGCATAGTATTCAGAGGATTATGCTGAACAGGAAAATGCTGCCAAATAGGCAGAAATGAGTAGCACCAGTAGCAATAAGTGAGAAATGATGTAGGCCAAATAGCAATAGTCTGCGACAACGAGAGTTCGGACAAATATCAAAGTCTTCTCTTTTGATTGGTTATTGCAGTTTATGCTGTATTCGAACTTTGGAAATATTGTGGAGAGTATTTTTAATTTTTTATCAATCCAACTGAGTTACTTTATATTTACTGGATTTGGCACATATTATCGGAGATTCTTCTTCTCTCACCGGAGTCAGCCAGACGTGAAGTTTCTTAAAGAGTATTCATCTATGTTTCGCTTCCAACCAATCCTGAACCAAGCACTTTTAGGGATTATTAGAGTAGTACACAACTTGTAGAACATTAGAGGACTCTGACTCCTCGAACAATGCTTACATTCTGTTGATTAACAAGTAAAATTGTGCACGCCAAGTGACTACTTTTTAAAAGATAGTTTTCTATATTTCAGAAAAAAAATATATCATGTTTTCTGTTAGATGGCAAGGATAAGATGTATAAGCAAATTACGCAAAAAATTTTAACTGAAAGTTTATCATTTGTGAATTTGAAAGTTTAACTTCTCAGACAGATTCATAGTCTGTGACGATAAGAACTGCTTTGCAAGACTATAACAAATTCTTCACATGAACAACCCGATCTTACTAACAGATGATAATTTTTGGACAGCTACAAAACGGCCATTTCGAAGATGACACTGTTCTTCGATCATTTTGAACTTTCTTGTGTCAGTTTCAAGAGGCTGTCAAGTTCTTGGGATAATGAGGTCCCCTTCGCGATTAGTTCCATACTGCATTCTTCCCGGTCAGCTGTGTTTTTCTCAGTTGTGATAGATTCGTCCATTTCTTCTGCTTTTTTGTCAGCCTTGTAAGATAAGTTTTTTATGATTTTTGTCTTCTTCTCAGAAAATTTTGTGTACAACACGGTGTATAAACGTTTTTCAAAGAGTTCACGATCGCTAAATCCAATTATCTTCGTGGCTTCGTCATCTGAAGAGTAGTATTAGTATCTCCGTTAGGAGAGAAAATGAAGCTTACAAATTTCTGGTCTCGAGCGAAAGATAATATTTGTTATGCTGTTTGCTAATATAGTTGAAACTTCATGAAGTTGACAGTTTGATTTTTGTGAACCACTCTTAACAGACATATTCTCAAACTTGACGACGGCTCGTCTGTGTTCAAAAGAAAAAAGTTAGCTAATTGGCGCAATTTTTAGAAACTATTCCACTTCAAACTATGTTTTTTCTACGTGACATTAATATCATATTGATGTAAGCCACTGAAAGTTTCCGAAGGGATCATTTTAAAAAAAGAAACTTTGTTTGAGACTTTGAGATGAACTGGCGACATTCAAATGAAGCTTATTACTTTCGTGCTCTTATCTTATTCAAAAAAAACCTTAGAATCATTTAGTTCTATCTTGTCAAAGAGATACAAACTAGTATGAAATTACAAGAATTTCGAATAATGATCATTTCATTTGAAAGAGAATTTTTCAAGGTATGCCAAATAAATAGAAAGTTAGAGCAAAGGGTAGAATAAGAAATACGGAGCTTTGACAGCGGAAAATATATACAAATCAAAGGAGAAGACACTTAGTTTGAGGCTTTGAATATTTTGCAGAAAGCTATTTCCACTCTACAGGAAAGAGCCTATATTATAGAGATGAAATGCCAATAGAGATGACAGTGAAACTAGCAGCGGTCTGTTAAACAGAAAGTTATTTTAAATCTACTCTCCTAAATCTTCAAAACAATTATTTACTGACTCAATGTATTTCTCAATAGTTATTGGCGATTCATGAGCCTGACAAATCGTATCATAAAAGCTACTGTCAATTCTTATCTCCCTTGGCGGGGAAATGAAAATATCGTGGATTGAATCACTGCCACGTGTCATTCCCCTTCTTCCTAGCATTTTGATTTGTTGCTTCGAGGAAATGAAACGGAAGTGAAAGTCATGTCCTTTGTTCCAGGTTCTATTTTAAGTCACGATACGAGAGTTACTTTTCGAAAGTTGAAAGAAGCTGTTTCAGGAAGAACACAAGAATCCATTGAAAGCGACATAGCGTATATTTCAATGATGAAGAGGGTGCGCTCACTGTCCGTTGTCACAAATCTTCTTGAAAGTTGCTTGGAAGACGAATTGAAACAGAAAAAGTCGTCCTGGACTGATCTAGAAAAATGTTGGGAACTAATGCAGCTTGCAATTGAAGAAATAGCTCGAGTCGACAAAGGAGTTGATGCTGATGTTTGTAGCAATAGAAATTTGGTCGAAAATGAAGACCTTCGCGAGTTTGAAAGAATGCCAGACTTGCTTTGTAAGCAGGCTACTTTTGAAGAAAATTGCAAAGCCAACTCTTATGAGTCCGACGCAGTATCAAGGAATAGTAATACAGCAAAGGTAATCGACGAGAGCGAATTTCCTTCGAATCCTACCGCGAAATCCGCTTTTCCGGAATTCACACAGTCGTATTCAGAACACAGTCAAGACGTTTCTCCTCGTTGCTTGCGTTCGAAACGCTCTAGTTTCTCGCTCCTCCCGAATAGTCCAGATCAAATTTTGTCAGACGAAGCGACAAAAAGCTTTTCCTCGAATGAACCTTCAAAGGACTCACATAGTCTTTCAAAAAACAAATGTTTCTCTAGGGAAAACACCGGTTTGAGAAACACTTCAGATAATATAATATATCATAAGGAGGCTTTCGAACTCCATGTCGCTGGAGCTGTTTCTTCATTTAGAAAAGCAAGGTTGAATTTGTTCAATTCTGAGAGCGAAGCTTCAAATACAAATTGCTCATTTAATCAAAGAAGTTCAGTGAAGCTGGTTAAAAATGACTCATTGTCAGATACATTGTCTGAAGGAGATTTGAATGTTTCATGTGACAAGTACACTCACGGACTTGAAACAAAGGCGAAACATAAAAATTTTTGGTTGTCATTCCTACCTTCATATGAAGAAGCAATCATGGTTAGGAACACTAAAGAGAACTCTCCGAAACTTTCATCTGAAAATGACTCGGAATGGGAAGCAGTTTCGCAGCAGAGTATTCATAATGAAGCAGAACATTCTGCTGTTGCAGTAGCGTTTCGGAATCCTTCAAAAATTTTAATCTCACATGGAAGCTCTTCTCTTTATTCGAACACGGAAAAGATACTTCTTTTATTACGACAGCTCCGTGAAGCTTTCGAAATTTTAAATGCATCTCACAAAAAGCGTGAGAGACTTAGGCTTCACTGGGAAGACAGGGAACATCGCTGGAAGAAACTTTCAAGTCGAATGCAACAGAATTCCTCGAAGGCGGAGTTAGAAAGGGGAAAGAGATGGGAAGAAAAAGCTAGAAGAGCCAAGAGAGATTTAGAGCATGCTACAAGGAGGATATATAGTATTGTGAACCGGATTGAAATCCTTCATGTACCAGTTTTTACTGGTGCCTTGTGTGAAATCCTTCGAATATATATGACAATTTCCGATGCAATGAATAACGGAATGAAGTCCCTTCGACTATTTTTGCAAGAAGAAGACTTCACTCTGAAAAGATCCGAGACACGTTCTAATGGCATCCATGAAAGAAGTTCGGTAGTGAACCGAACTCATGAGTTACTTTTGTCTCGTCATTCCTCAACCATGGATTTTGCAGACGAAGCTAAGACTGAAACCTCCTTTTACCGTTCAGTATCACCTATAGTTTCACCTCGAGGTCTAGAATTTGAGAATTCAAAAACGGAAGGATATTTTCCTGTCTCTGACAGAGAGAAAGAAATAACTTTGAACAATATTCCTGAAGAAATTTTGGCGCAAATCTTTAAATATCTTAGCATTCAAGAGCGAGCTGTAGTTGCCCAAGTTTGTAAGTCTTTTTATGGGGCTTGTAATAGAGGGGAGTTGTGGAGGAAAGTATGAAGTTTTCTTTATTTTAGACGTTCTCAATTCAGAGCTGCTTTTCAGGTTATCTTGCAAAGTAGATTTCCTAGCGACTCAGAACCGGGTTCAAAGCTATCAACTGCAACTCTGCTTGAACCCTTTTTTCGGCTTCACGGAACACATATTCGTCGAATCGAATATTTTCAAGCCTGCTCTCGCTTTGCTGGAAGCGTTCCACTGCAACTTATTGCTCAACATTGTATTAATTTAGAAGGTAGGTGTACCGAACTTGAGAACATTGATATTTACTTGATAGCAGAGTTGATACTAAATGATGCGCCACCTGGCTCTGTAACGAATGAACTGCTCCTTGATATTTTCTGCAGGGCTGGTTCTTGTCTTCGAGACGTAGAGCTAAACTATTGTAATCTAGTGGCAAATGCTTCGTTGAAGTCTTTAGCTGCATTTTGTCCGAAACTTGAAAGGTTCGTTGTTAGGAGTGACTGTTTAAGTGGGAGTATGTCAACTGCGTTTTGTATGTAACCAAACTCAGCCACATTGCTTTTCTAGGGTCTAGAGAAATGTCAACAAACATGACAAGTTCAGGGATACACTCAATTTTAGCGCACTGTGAACAGCTCAAAGAAATCAGTGTTCCATTGCTACTATGTGAACGAAATTTGTCTCTAATAACTGAGCGGTGTCATTTTTTGACCAATATACATATAGAAGATCCGCCTCCATTCCGTCACAGTATTTCGGCAAATGCTGTTGCTAGTGAGCATATTTCAGATACTGACGATGAGTACGTTGCTCCTCGCAGTGAAACCTGGCACAAGCTACTGGAAAAATTTCCTAACTTGCTTTTTACCTTGAGTATAGAAATAGATCTTAGTGAACCAGTTAGCGTAAATTCGCCACAGCGTGAAGGAATACGGGCTCGTACTGGCTGGAGCTTTGAAGATTTTGTTGAAACATTTGGCAACAGAGCAACTGCAGTTACCCATCTCTTTATTTATTTTGTCTGTGTTAGAGAAGGCATTACGTTTGGCGGCATTGGAAAATTGTTTTCATGTGTAGCTAATGGTTTTCCTCGATTAGAAGAGTTGAGAGTGGAGAATCTTGATTCGTTTCCTATGAATGGCTGTTCTGGAAGTTCATTGAGTTCTATTGATGAAGGATTTGTGGGGTTAATCACCAATTGCAAATTCTTGAGTCAAGTATCTCTTGTCAACTTTCCCTTTGCATCTCATGTTTTATTGTACCTATTAAAACTTCGAGGTATGCAGTTGACAACTCTCTCACTGGGTCTTCGAGACTTGTATGAGCATACGGGAAGTTTGGCTTCAAAATGGTAAGTACTTTGTATTTCTTGTCATATTTCATTTACGTTCATACTTCCACGTAGCACTGTTGAAGAGTCGAAGATCCCCAGTATCCTCCTTGCTATAGGGCAGTTTGCTCCATTTCTAAAACAGTTGTGTATAACTGACAGCGAGCATCTTTCTCGTGTAATACTCAAAAACGTTATGGCTAAATTGAAGTCACTGGAGAAACTGATCATAAGCAATTGTAGGCGTATAAAACAGGACGACATTGACGAGATCTCCAAGAGATACTTTTGGGTTACTATCTCATATGTCGGTTGAGTTGGTTCCTATTCTCTCATTTTCCGAATAATATTAACAATATCATGGGCAATTTTCTTGGAAGCTCCAGGAGTTCCCAATCTCCTGGTCCCGTTTTCAACAAATTTGTTCCTTAGGCCTCTGCTCATCATACACAACTCTTGTAGGAGTGCTTTGACTTGACTTGTATCTTCAAGAAAAAACACAGATTTACCTAAAAGTCTCTTTTGTGCCTAAAATTTGACTAAATAATGCAATTGAAAATGAATAAAGGATATACCTCTGCAAAGGAGTATGTGAACTGAGGTCCTTCTCCTGGAAATGTTATAACTGGCTTCCCAATTCCAACCAGTTGTTCTGTCGCGGTTCCAGCCATTGCCACTCCAACCGAAGAAAAATGTATGCAATCTGAAAACTCCTCAAAACTGACAAGCAAACCGCTTGATTCGAGCTGATATTCCATAATAGAGGTTGTGTTCGACCGGCACGACCAACCCCAACGGCAAATAATAGGATCTATTAGTACAGGTGAAGCAGAAGAGGGACAAGATAAAAGAAATAAAGCTCGATTCTCTTGTGCGAAATCCTTTATAGAAGACAGGAGCTTGTCCATGTTTCTATACATCTCCTCCTGTCTCGAACCTGGAAGAAGAACCTAAAAAGTATAATGAGAAAAAACAAAACATCATTCCATCTAATGCGAGAACGAACAATACGATAACTTCCACAACACTGTAAAACATTGGATAGGAACATGGAAGCATGTATCTTTGATAAGAGCTTTCCACTAGGTTCTAGATCGTCCATCATTGGATTACCAAAATACTTCACGTTAGTTAGACCACATTTCGCAAGATAAAAAGCGGTAAGAGCATCTCGAGGATAAATAGCAAGGGCCTGTTTCAATAAAGTTCTCTCCCATGGGTAATAAACTGATGATAAAAGACTCTCTGTCTCTTCCAGAAAATTCCTATCCAGCAAAAACAATTGGTATATCAAATGAAAGTTTTCAAGCTTCCAACCTTCGTCGAAGAGGTCCACTTTCATCTCTCACATAATATTCTGATTTCGCGGTTCCAATGAAAATAAGAGGAGTTTTCGCTTGTGTAGCAAGAAACAGAGGCCAAACATCTCCTACAGCCAAAATAAGCTTAATTCCGACTAGAAAGCTTCAGAAGACGGAAGGTGAACGAGCACAACCACGCACCACTATTTGATCTCCATTTGGAGACTGTTTGAAACTGTGAATACGTGAGTCCGAGAAGACCTTCTCTGATATCTCTCAAGAAAACTAGTGGCCTATGGTTGACGAAACCACCAGACGGGAACTCCTTCACTGGACCTACACAACGAGAATTATCGGTAATTCTATAAGAATACATTCAGTACCTGCAAAGTGGACAACTTGCGTCATACCAAAGTACGCAGAACCATTCCCTACAAGAGGTAATACGCTGATAGAAACTTTTACAGAAAAGTCCCTCGAAATTTCAATCAATCTTCTGGCTACGGATGCAGAAACTTTGTCTTCTCCGTGACCGTTGCTTAATATCAATAGACTAGCTTCTATATCTGTGCTCATAAGCAACGATATTGGATAAGTTCCATGAAGATGAAGTTTCTTTTCAACTAACTTGCGTCCCTTGCATTTACTAAAAGAAGAAGAAAGAGGAGAGATTACAAATACCATAACAATCCTGCGTTTAGATAAACAAAACTGATTTGAAGTCCATTCTTCCCATTTGCTATTTCTGATTCAAAATTTTGCTTCAACCGCAGAATAGTGTTGATCGTCGGAAATGACGCGCAAGTAGAGAAAGAAAAAGAGAGAAGGGCGCGACGTGTCTCAAAATGGGCTCAGAAGAGAAATTTGGAACAAGAACTGGTGGATATAAAGGAGTCACAGAGCCTATTTCTACAGCGACCCCGACTCCCCTTGACTACAGGCTTTCGCGAGAACTTGAGGAATTCCTACACAACAGAAATTTGTATGAAAATAACAAGGAAGCACAGCGAAGAGAACAGGTCTGGATATTGATGAGCAAGTTTACACACCTACTCTCTTAACGTCGTTTCTAGGTTCTAGCAGAATTGCACCAGTTAATAAACGAGTGGGTTCGAAGGGTTTCCCGCTCACAAGGAATAGCAGAAGAAATCGTCAGTGAAACTGAAGCAAAGCTTTTTACGTTTGGTTCTTACAGGCTTGGTGTGAATCCTCCAAACGCAGATATAGACACGCTATGTATAGTTCCGCGTTACGTGGAAAGAAACCGAGACGTCTTTGGAATACCTAGTGAAAGTGGTTCCGTTCCTGAAGAAGAAAATGTTCTCGTGAATATTTTTAAATCGCATCCGAAAATTGAGGACGTAGTTCCAGTTTTTGACGCTCATGTTCCGGTGGTGAAATTCAAATTTGCTGGCGTTGAAATTGACTTGTTATGTGCCCGTCTCCAGTTTAGCAAACTGCCTGAACGACTTGACATCTTGGACGATTCTATACTAAGAAACGTTGACGATGAAACTCAACGTTCTGTCAACGGCGTAAGAGTTACTGACGCTATTTTAAGACTTGTACCAAATGTAGAAACCTTTCGAACAACTTTGAGAGCTGTGAAGTTTTGGGCGAAAAATCGTGGAATCTATTCCAATGTATTGGGGTTAGTGAACTTTCTCATAGAATTGATCACTTTGTTGAATTTCTTTAAGGTTTTTGGGTGGGGTATCTTGGGCAATTTTAGTGGCGCGTATCTGTCAGCTTTATCCTCATGCGGCAGCGAATGTGATTCTATCTCGCTTTTTTCGAGTGTAAGTGTATGTCAATTCAACTTTTGTTTTGTTATTAAAGAGTGACTTGTAGTTATTCCCAATGGAAGTGGCCAAATCCAGTGCTCCTTACCAGTATATCTCCAGGAAAGCCTTCTTGTGGCTTTAAAGTTTGGAATCCTGCCGTGTTTCCTGCAGATCGGAAGCATTTAATGCCCGTGATCACTCCTGCATATCCTTCTATGAATTCTACGCATAATGTTTCTCGCACTACGCTTAGAATTATTCAAGAAGAGATACACCGGGGTTTAGAGATAACGGACAAGATCCTGTGTCAGTCTAATAGTTCACGTAAGACAATCTCCACAGAGGATACTGAGAATGATCAGACAACGCAAGTTGAACATTCAGAAGAGACAAATTTAGTTAAAGAAACCGAAGTTATGACGTGGTCGAAACTTTTTGAACGAACCGACTTTTTTTCGAAGTTTAAGAATTACCTTCAAATAAATGTCATTTCGGGAACAGCAGAAAATCAAAGAAAATGGCATGGCTTTGTCGAATCAAAGCTGCGAGTTCTTACTTTGAAGCTGGAAATACTTTCACATACTCTGATTTACCCCTATCCTGTTCCCTATACAAGACCTGGAGTACAATTTTGTGAAAGCTTTTTCATTGGTTTATCGTTTTCGTTGCCGAAGCTTCCAAACCAAAATGGTTCCAAGGAAAGGAAGATTGACATGTCTGGACCAGTTTCAGAATGGGTTAATTATGTTCTTTCCTGGCCTTTTAGAACATCTGATATGGAAGTATGTTATTCATTTAGGTTTACATGAACTTTTTCGTAGTTTTGATTCATTGTAGGTTTCTGTAGAGCATGTCAAGCGAAAATTTCTGCCTGAATATGTGTTTAAGGATGAAAACCATCGTAGTCGAAAGCGCAAAAGCGGAATTGTATATCTAGACGAGATCATTACTGCAAAGGAGAGAAAAGTGGAAGATAAAGATGTTACTGAAAACGAAGCCAAAGCCATGGAAAGTGTATCTTGCTGAAATATCTGTTTTTCTGTGCAGTATATATAAGAGAATTGGAGAAGTTTCATGGGACATAGGAATCTTTGCTTATGAACTTGGACTTTTTAGTTTGAGCTTAAATTTTTGTCCAAGCTTACTATTATTCTGTTTACCATAGGTAAGTCATGACCCTTTGAAAAACTTTGAGAAACAGGTAGTTTTGGTTCCAAAAAGTACAAGCCGATTCACTTTTATTTTATCACATTCATCTATAGAAGTATTGACTTATATTGTATGGCTTGTCCCATTGTTTGTCCCTAATAAAGAAAGTTGTCAGCTCCAATGAGAATGTTTTATTGAGGATCTTCATAGATAGAGAAAGCTTCGTTGCTATTTTTGTGAATGTGAGAAGGTGCCGATGACACAAAAGAAAGAGTGTCATTGTCATCATTTGGAATTGCATCTTCGTTGTAAAGTTTCAAATTTCTCTCAAAAGTCAGAGTACTATCAAACATCGCTTCAACGTCAGCAAGAGCCATTTTTGTATGAATAGTAGGTGACGAGACATTAAGATTGTTATCAAAAGTGATATCTCCGTTGTCACTCAAGTTGTCGTTTTGGCTTTCGTCACCGAGGTCACTGACGATTTCTTGGTGACGTAACCCGACTGAACTAACTACAGACTTGCTTGATTCTTGTGCTTGAAAATGCCTTTGGGTGACGGACCGGTTTGCGTCATCGTTGACATTAGGTTGAGATGGCTCACTGAGTTGGGACCGTTGTCGATTCTTGTCCATGTTTTTGGTCTCAGTGGATTGTCTTACCAACTCTCTTGTTCTTTCAGATGGAGCCAGTGGAGTTCCTAGAGTAAGATTTTCTCTTGCCTGCATTTCAGTTGAACTATCTGTTTTTCCTGGTGTTTCTGTCAATTCATCTTCAAATATTTCGAAACTGCTATTCGTGATAGAAGTAGAACGATCCTTTAAGAACTCTTTCTGGGGAAGTCTCCTACCTTTCCAAATGTCTACTGTGCCTTGGTTCTCCTTTGTATGAAGAGTCATTAGGGGCACATGTGGAAAGAAACTCGGTGCGATATTTTCTTGTTGCTCTTGATCTTGATGAATCTCAAAGTTGCTGTTGAGCTTTGAAGTCGTGAAAGACCCATGTCCTGCACATAGTGGTTTTTTATCAACGGCATTTAAAGGTTGACGAAATGAAGTATCTGTTTTGTTTTGCATATTTCCAGGATTGGACAAAGATTTCACATCTTCTTCTCGTTGCATTCTTTTCACCATTCTATGCTGGAATTCTTGATGTCGCTTTTGTAGCCTTTCGAGAGGTGAAGCTCTGCGGTTTATTCCCTCCATAAAAATTCTATCAGATTCAGAGAATTTTCTGTTCTTCTCCAGTATTAGAGCATATGCCTCATAAAACAAAGAAAATTCCTTGCCAATATCGTTTGCATACATATATTCAAATATTGGCAAAGGGTCACGACTAATATCAGCATAACTTATCCAAATTTTCAGAGCGTGAATGTTATTCTTGTATTTTTGATCTGATGAGAGGCTCTTTGTAGCTCTCTCTAAGAATTCCAAGCTATTGGGGTGTCCTGTAGGGTAGTGCTGCTGAATCCACTTCCAATAGTTTCTCCATATTGCGGCAAGGTCTAAAGAGTTTGGATGTCTCAAGGCTTCTTCCAGTTGAGTTTCCCACTCCCTTTGTTTCTCTTGCAAAACCTTATCCTCCTCTAAGAGCTTTTTTTCATTGGTTCCAAACTTTCTTAAAATATCTGGATCCCTTCCACAACTAACAGGCTGAATATTTTCCTTTACTCCTTCCCAGCTTTCCAAATTGGTCATGATACAGACAATATAAAAAAGCCCGCTCCATTCAATTTAAATTTTGAATTAACCGAACCTTCAAGGAGGGGTAACAGTCTTAGGTTGGGGGTGCTATCTACTCCTTGTGCAAAGTAGACAACGACAAATTTATCGATGCGTACAATTGCGAAAGGTTTCTGAAACAGAAAAATGGTGAAAACTTATCAGTGTCTTGAAATGCATAAAGTCCCTAATTTCCAAATGGAATAGGAGAGCATCTAGAACTGATTCAAGTCAGCCTCTATGTCAAATCGTCGTCGTCGTAATTGCTTGGAGCACAGAGAAGCATTCCGTTCGGAGCGCTGGACTTGTTGTTTCAAAGCATCAAGTTCCAGGCTATAACTATAAACGTTATAGAAGCTCTGGGGAAAGTCTCCGGACAAAGAGGTAGAAAGTACCAGCCGTAATGGCCTGCGTCTTAGGTTGGAACCATTTCTGAAGGAACTCCAAGAACTTGGTAGGGTTTGTGCAACTGACCAAAGCCAAGGCCACTTTTTGTTACGTTCGATTAGTATGAAGCGTTCTCTCTTTTCAGAAGACGAGTCACTCTTCAGTGTTCTTGGATGGATTGGGAAAGCTCGTACTGAAAGAACATTGACGAGAAGTGGTCCTACTTTGGGTCGGACCCTTCTTTTGAAGAGTTCGTTGCTTTGCATCTCTACCAGTTTTCTTATTAACTCAAGTTCTTTCACTTGAAAATGGTTTCTTCCACCTAGGGCGCTTTCGTCCAGTTAAAAAAGTTATGGAATGGGTTTCAGGTAAGTACTTGTGAGCAGCCCAATATCTTGCAAAACTTGATATGATGACACCAACGTTGCCGCCCCAGACCTATGCCTGAACGGCACTGAGGAAAGGCTGGATTGGAATTACCGTCTGACAGTTTTTAACAAAGAGTACAATCTTCTTTTTTGCTTGAACTAAAAGTTTATAGGTTGTGAGGCAAATTCCGTGACACAACCTCGTTACTAACAAAATGGGGCTTACTCTCTCTGTGCTTTTCACGATTTTTTTTCTCCTTTAATAAAACTTCGTTGTTTTCTTACCATTCTAGGCCTTGTATTTATTAAGAAACCATTCGTGGTGTTTTTGAAAAGAAGTCATCACTTTAGGAAAATCATGCTCAGGGGGAAGTATAGTCGTTCGAAAATGGAATGTTCCAGGTTTTTGACCAAAACCGCTTCCTGGAACCACACAGACACCAGAATGTTCCAACAACGACAGCGCATAAAGAACGTCAGGTTGCTTCCCTTGTGACCTTGCTATCTGCTGAGCTGATGGTGGTATATTTATTCGAGGAAAGGCGTACATTGCTCCTTCAACTTGATTACAGGAACAACCCTCCATATTGTTCATTGCAGTCTGTATCATTTCTGCTCTTCGAGCATATGACGACAACAAATTTGATCGTTCTTCTTCGAAGCGGGAATAAGATGGCATTCCTTGTGTGGGATGTCGTGTGATACATGACATTGCTATCTGGCCGTTTAAATTGGCACAAAGATTGATTGAGGCGAGCTTATACAATTGCTCAAGGGCCTCTTCATTGAAGTTTGCAACTTCAAGATAACCTCCGCGTCTACCACACTCACCATAGAATCCTTTAGATGCCGAATGAAAACTTGCCAACTCCACATCTTGATACTAACCGGGCAAAGTTCAAAATGAAAACTTGGTCAAAATACTTACAAACCTTGCCAGGCATGTCACGCAAAACCTTCTTGACAGATACGAATTTCTTTCCTTTTGTGTAAACATTTTCTTGATATACTTCATCTGCTAAAACAACAAGCCTTCTTCTATACGCAAAATCTATTATTTCTTCGAGGTTCGATTTCTCCAAAACTTGACCAGTAGGGTTTCCTGGGGATATTAAAACAATCCCACTTATTGAAATTCCAGCCTTTTTTGAACTTTCATAGGCTCTCTCTAGCTCGGAAAGCTCAATTGACCAATTTCTGTCTTCATTCAAGTAGTATCGAACAGGTTTGGCTCCTAATAAAGACAGCAGAGCACTATATAAAGGATATTCCGGAACGGGAACCATGACACCGGAGTTGGAAGATGATACCAGCAACTTCATTATTAAAGCTATTCCATCTGACGCTCCGTTTGTGAGGAAAACGTTGTTGACTGATGACTCGTAGCCATCTCTCCGTTGGATAAAGTCAACAATATCCTCACGAATACAACTTACTCCACCAGAGTTACTGTAAGCCCCACTCCCTCCTTTTCCAGCACTAATCAATATTCGTTTTGCGTGCTCCTTCGCGTCAGCAGGGAAAAGATTGGAGTTCAAAAGCTCCGGAAAATCACAAAGAGCAAGAACCTGTCGAACATACGTGATAGGTGGATTTTCAAGGGATTGTGGGTTTCCCACATTACAAAAAATGATATGGTCGTAAGGTCTCTGTTTGTTATGCTTCAATTCTTCTTCTAGTTGGAGCGCTCTGGTTGGAACCTCTCCTCTAACAGCATATTGTGCCTCTCGCACCGAGTCACTTATACCGCCACCTTTTAAAACCTTTTCATAAGAGTTAGAAACGTATGTGGACGATACTGTGCAAAAGCGCTTGAAATATTGAGTAACTTGTGTTTCTGGCCGTCTAAAAAGACTGGAATAAAATCTTAAGCTTTTCATTGTGTTGAGCCAAAAGTGCGTTGGGCAATTGCAATATTTGCTCGTAGAGATGGGAAAGAGGTTCGACTATACCAAACCTTACAATGGTTATATTCCACCGCAGCAGAGTAGATCTACCAAAGTTATGACTAGAGTGATGGGAACAGTATTTTGGTTCTTTATAATGCTTCGTACAAAGCAGGATCTTCCCCATCGAATAGTAAGGAAACCTTTCAACTTATGTTTGCCCCTTATTCAGATTGCATTACTAGAGAAGTCATTTGGAAGCTAAAAGAGAAGAAGAAGAAGAAAAAAAAGCGTTGGAGAACGAAGGTGCAGAACTTTTTTAATTCAGTTACCTTTGAAGTTCCAGTCAAACTATGTTCATTGTTGTGTCGTTGTTCAACTTGAAGTTTGTCGTCAAGACTTTCGAAGAAAGTGCTTGTTTGTGCATAAAATTTGAAAAGCGAACCTTTCTTTTTCAGTAGCTAGAATTATTGACGACTTGTTGGCTTCAATGATACCGTTTGTATTTTCTTTGATTGGAATTGCGAAAACGAACTTTTCCAGTCGGTCAAGACATTCATACCTTTCAAAAGCAGAAACAAACCTATCACATATCCAAAACTGTTTATCGTCGATATTCATTTTGTATATTTATATTTCCTGCTCGTTCAATATTACCGAGAGTTGGCAGATTGCTCAAAAACCAAGTCGCAATCTCTTGGAACTGTTCACCATAGTTCTTTCCTTCATTTTTGGTCAACTCTATTATTCGGTCACGTAACACATTGCCCAAACAATTCAATCCAATCATAGCCTGTGTCATACTTTCACGAAGATGGAAAGGAATACCCGAAGCGCTATGCATATCTACTCCTATAATACGATTTCCCTTTTCAACTCTTAAAGACATGTCAATAAAACCCCAACGAAAAAGGAGATGACAACGAAGACTATATGCTGGTCCTTCTCCCCAAATCCATTGTACGCTGTTCAATTGTTTGTATTCCTTTTCTATTTGACTTGATAACCGACCGATATCATCATTGTCAAATAGCATAAAACCCTGCTCAGGAACGACTTTTAGGCTTTGGGAATACCATTCCTTGCTAATTGCTCTACAAATATCCATAATATGTAAGGAACGTTTGTATTCTGTCAAATTGCATACTTTTGAACGGATGGATTCTGTTGCTTTGGTTTCTACCGTGAATTTTTCAGAGCAATGCAAAGCTTCTTCCAGTCTCCATAAATCTGCTTGGACCAACAAAGTTGTGTGATGATATGCACGTTCGGCTGTAATGCGATACGCGGAACCAGCAACTTTCCTATCAAATAGTCGCAAATCATTCCTTTCAGATATATGCACAGGAATATGAAAATCCTTTTGCAAGGCACTTTGGATACATTCCAATAGTCGCGTTTTGCTAAACTTTCGACGAGTCGTGATTAGTGAAACGTTTAAATTTCCTAAATCGTGATAAACACAACCACCTCCACTCCTTCTTCTCGCTATGCACAAACCATTGGAACCACAGAATTCTACGTTCACTTCCTTTTTGTACTTGTCGTCAAACGTTGCTAGTGCCAGAGTTCTACTTTACCTTGAATATATTTTGATTTCTTCCTACGACAACACTTGCAGAGTTGCAATAAAACAAGAGGATATTATTTTCAAAGCATTTGAGAAAAAACTCCTCGGTTGCAAGGTTCTTAAAAACATTCCTAGAGGTGGTGAAGTAACAGAGACACATTCACAGTGATGAGTGAATGCCAATTAAGACAACTGTACAGCCAATTGTTCTATAATGATATCGGTACTAGTGACTCAAAATATTATTCTCATGCGCAACGCAATACTTCAATTCATAAAAGATAGAGGAATTTATCCAATAACCTCTTCAACTGGCAAAGTTTCCTGAAAGCTTGAACCATGGTGAAGAAATGACCTCCAAGTATTCCCTTCATGTGTTTCACTTATAGAGCCTCATTTTATACAATTGCTCGAGTTGTGAATATAATAGAATTTCATAATGGGCATGTTGAGTTATATTGTGTGACTCATGAATTGTATTGAAAGATCAAAATGGCATGTCTAAAATAGAATGAATCTAGCATATTTTAATGAGAGGTGCTATATTTGTAAGTCCCGCATGGGATAACCAAGCATACAGTGACATAGTGTTAACTGAATATGGAAGGACTAGAGACAATTAAGAATTTGTGATAGAAGAAAATGGCAAGCCTTGAACCAAGCCGCCGAAACAGAATGCAAACATTCAACAACATTGAAACACACGTTTTGCATTTGTGTTGAAACTATGCGAGCTCATTTGCTAAGTTTGATACATATGAAAGGATGAAGCATTGATGCTATACAAAACTTCCTGTTCCAGAGGCTAGACTTACCACAAAGGTCGTTCGAAATAATTAACTACACTACTTTTTGATAACCATCGTGTCAAGGAAGCCATTTATTTTATCCTTCTATTAGTTTTAGACTAAGACTACAAATGAAGCTAAATAACAGAATTAGCCTAACTACATCAATAGCAAATTATCCCAAAAAACATATGAAAACATTTCAACACTCAATTCCATTGATACTCAGATGTCTCAATTGTGATGTGTCCTCTTCCAAATTATCATCAAAAAGTTGGAAATATAACTTGTCAACACATTCAAAAATAAAGTTCTACAACCTAAAAGATATCTACTGACTCCAATAATTGAAAATATTTCGAAGAGTTTCCAGAAATCCTGCTGCTGGGCGAGGAGCGTCCATATAGAGACTACTCGTTTGAGAATGGAAATCATGATACTGCGTGCCTATATTATTGCCAAAATTTGAAATATACCTGGTTTTTGATACACTTCCTTTATCTGCTGGCGTCGATATAGATTCCTCTCTTAAAATTTCTTGCTCAGAACAAGGAATTGCGCCTACCATCGTAGTCGCAGCGACCATATGAATTCTCTTTCCAGTTGCCATTTGTGCCTGCAACAAAGTTCGATAACAAATATGCATCCAATTTCCTTTTCCAGGAATATATCTTACAATTTCCCCATAGTTCCTAAATTCTCGAAGTACAGCAGCTTGGAGAGAAGGACCAAAGCCAAAGACAGTAACCCAACAAGAAGTGCCCTCTGAACGAGGAGAAAGAGAAGGTTCTGTCCTTTCGAATTGATTCCTCAACTGCGGAGATGCTACAGTACGAAAAGAGAGATCTTTTGACGCACTTCCTATTCATTTCATGAGGAACAGTGTAACACCCTTGAGGGGAACTTACCAGAGTTTGTTTCGCTCTCTTCTAATAAGGAGTATCGAGGCGGTGCTCTTCCCTTTGGAGTATTCCTATCAGCCGACCATTTATCCTTGGTTTTCAACTGGGTTGGAGGAACATAATCTTCGTTTCTACCGGAGTTTGATGTTCTCTTCACGCTTGTTTCTCCGCGAACCAGAGACCGGGACTCCAAGGGAGAAAATTGTTGCGTTGGAAGACCACCGGTAAGAAAGACGTTCAAAAGTTGCTTTTTATTTTCACGTGGGGTTTCAACTGGTGACTGAAAACCGTACTGTACGGGTGTGCGTACTGGAGACGTTCGTGCGTTTTCAAATTCGGACTGTCTTTGATAATCCATCGTAAATGGTTTTGAAAGTTTCTCGTCCGCTGGAAAGGAAATAATTCCAAACTCAATCTGTTAACCGACTGCTTGATAAGTTGGCCACTTCAGACACAATTATTATTTGGCAACATTCTTTCATGAACCTAGAATAGTTGAATGTAAAACTCCTTTCTTTAACAAACGTACAATATTCATTTCTACTTGTTCCATAGTTTCACATTTGTCCCACAAGTTAGCCTTTCATATAAAATGGAATCATCCAAAACTTCCTATAAGAACAAAGCGCAAAATGTTTATCAAGTAAAGATGCTAAGAGGATTATAATCAAGTCTCTATACCATCTTATGAGGATTGTTTCATCGTCAAGTATAACGCAGAAAGAATAATGGTTCTTCATTTCATTGTAGGTCTTCACTCAACGTTAGCTTGCAATAATGCTGTAGATTTTCGTGGAAAGACAACTGGACATACTTTATGTTTTTGAATGTAGTTTCAGTACATACACGAATATGAAAACCTCTTTTCCTAAATGCTATAACATATATTCCGTTACATTTTACTTTGCCAACGGTAAAGGGTCAACCACGACATTTGTCAAATGTTCTTCTGATACGGACAATTTTTCTCGCTCTTGCTCTATTTTTCTTTCTAATAAACGGACGAGCTGTGAATTCAGTCGATGTCCTGGCTTGTATGCACTATAATGTCCCACCACAAAAACTCCACTGATAAACAAATCTCCTAAAACATCCAATACTTTATGACGAACTGGTTCATCTGGAAACCTTAGTCCACCTTCATTCAATATTCCATCACCGTGTCGACTAAATACAACTGCATTATCCAACGAACCTCCTTTGCAAAGCTTTCGACCTTTCATTTTCTCAATGTCTGTTTCTAAGCAAAAAGTTCTGGCAGCAGCAATTTCGCGAATAAATATGTCCTTTGTAATAGCAGAATTTGTTTGGAAAGTCTGTTTTCCTATAGCATTGTGAGGAAAGTCAATAGTAACTTCCACTGTTAGACCTCGTTTGTCTTTAGGAGGCTCCAGTCGTGCCCAAGATCCACGCTCATCTTGTACACAAATAGGCTGTTGAACTTGATAGATACGATCTCTATGACTAACAAACCTTCTATACCCAACTTTTTCAAAAGCTTCTACAAAATGGATGGCACTTCCATCGAGTATGGGAATCTCATTTCCTTCCACTTTGATGACAGCACTTCCCACTCCACAACCCCAGAGTGCTGCGAGTAAATGTTCCACTGTTGCTATACGAGACAAAGGATTTCCTGGAGCACTTATAGTGGTACAAAGTTCTGTACTTACAACAGAAGAAGACTTCAACGGGACGTGGACGGACATTCCATTTTTATCCTCATAAAGAAAGGAGATTCCTTGAAAATTTCTAGTAGGTGAGACTGTGACACTCACTTCTTCTCCCGAGTGTAATCCATTTCCTTGGAAAGTAACTGATTCATTTAGTGAGTAACAAGAAGCTTCCTCTTGTATATCATCGTAAGTTAACGTTCCATTGATCGAAGAAGAACACTTAGTTATATTAGGGTTTGTCCTTTTTCCAGAAACGCAAAAGAGTGCTCTATTCACAGACGTGGTTAAACCAAGTGCTTTATGAGCTTTTATCCATATAGCACTTTCCGCAAAACAACAAGGACGAGTAGATCGCCTGCGAGCCGACATAAGCAACATTCTCTTATCACCAAGATTTTCTCACTGGAAGATGAATGAGCGGAAGCAACAAGGCTTTGTTTTGCCAAGCTTAGCAAGTCCCAGAAGAGTCAAGTTTTTGCAAAGACCTAGAGAACATTGTATTCCAATTCATTTGCAGAAAGTTGAGCCTGTTCGTTCCAAACTCGTCTCTTTACGCAATGTGTTTTGCAGTCTTGGACGACGAACAGTTTGTTCTGCTATTCAAGACCAGAAAACTCCTCAGCTACAGGTGGAGCAAGAACAGAATACATCTAGTGGCCTTGCGAAACGAATTATTCCTTGTTTAGACGTGAAAGATGGTAAAGTTGTGAAGGGAGTAAACTTTGTTAATCTTAGAGATGCCGGGTAAGTAAAAAATGCGGTTGTTTACGTAGGATGGTTCAATTTGGTAAAGAGACCCTGTAGAGCAAGCAAAAATATATTATGAAGAAGGAGCTGATGAACTGGTCTTTTTAGACATTTCCGCCACACCGCAAGGTCACGCAACCACTCTAGATGTTGTCCGACAAGTGGCTTCGTCTATTTTTATGCCTCTTTGTGTAGGTGGTGGAATTCGTTCAGTTCAAGTGTGTTGTTCGTTCATTTCTTTTATCATTTTTCTGAAAGCTTGATATTTTAAGGATGCTAGACAAACACTGTTATCCGGAGCAGATAAAGTAGCAATCAATTCAGCAGCGGTTAGACAACCACAAATATTAAGAGACTGTGCTGAAGCCATTGGAAGTGCAAATATCGTATTGGCCATCGACGCTCGAAGGAAGCAAGACGGAAGTTGGCAAGTTGTTATTTCGGGAGGAAGAGAGGCAACTGGACTTGATGCTATAGAGTGGGCCAAACAGGGTGCGGATCTTGGTGCTGGAGAGATACTCTTAACTAGTATGGACGCAGATGGGACTTTGGATGGCTTCGATATTGAGTTGACAAGAGCAGTAACGAGTGCAGTTGATGTTCCAGTGATTGCAAGTGGAGGTGCGGGAAAGATGGAACACTTTTATGACGTCTTAACTTTAGGTGGTGCACAAGCGGCGTTGGCTGCTAGTTTGTTTCACGACAAGAAGTTAGCAATAGGAGAATTGAAACAGTATTTATCTTCACGAGGCATCACGATAAGATTTTAAACCAAACTTCAAAGAGGCCTACCTTTTTTATGGGTGAACTTGTGTTAAGAAATAACTCAATCTTCCGTCGGAGTTTTGTCCAAGTTTTGTATTTGTAACATCCATTCGACGAGTTGACGACAAACTGGACACTTGTTTGAACGTACGCGCAAACGATCTGCACATTCTGCGCACATACACAAATGACGACAAGGCAACAATAGTGTGTCACTTTCGTTTAGCATACATATCACACACAAGTTGGTATCATCCAAGGCTTCGTCTAAGAATGTGGCATCGTAACCATAAATGTCGTCCAACATATACAAACTATCTCCAATTTGTGCATACTGTTTGATGACCGAAACTCCATATTCTGTTGTACTATGCTCTTCACTTTTCGAAAAAGTTGCAAACGTTATTTGACTTGATATATTAGAATTTGATTGTGATTCAGCTGCCATTTCAGTTCCACTATTGGTAGACTTAGACAATGACGGTTCTTCTGGAATGGAATTAACTTTCAATACGATGACGAGAGGATAGAAACTGCCATTTTGATACAAGATATCTTCTTCCGAATACTTGTGAAAATCTATTCCATCTTGAGTGTCTTCTGTAAATAAGATACCCGTACCAGGAGTAAAGTGCTTGGTACGAGGTTCTCTATATCCAATAGGCTCCATACAAATAGCACTAAAGTTTTGATAGTTCGTTCTATCCACTGCAAAATAATACACAGTCAAGGTGCCATTGACCAAAGAATCAAAAGTAAACTGCAACACGTGCAAATTGGATACTTCGTCTTTTACGAGTTTTAACGAGCTTTTTCGTAAGTTGACCAAATTGGTCTGCTTCGTCCCACACTTGATAACTGGCTTTACTAGTGTGAGGAAGCACAAATATGCAAGGAAAAGCAACTTACCTGCTGTTGAGAAGGCAACTGTTGATTGCTTGGTGGTTGACCTTCCAATATAAGGTTGGCTCTAGAAATTGCCCTCTGACCACGGAGCGTTCCTCCTACAGAGCGAAGAGGGATATTTTGAGCTCCTACTCCTTGAGAAGACTCGTATACATAAACATTGTCAACTGGGTTCCCAGAAGCAGTACCATTGTAGCTGCGAACATAAGTTTCTGACCCAGTTCTCGTGCCTCCTATGCGATAAGTCATTTCTGGTGAAAATACACCAGAAGAGTTTTGATTCCCCATAAAAGATATTCTCGTCTATGAAAAAGCTACTCAAAGTACTGTTTTTTATTGTACACAATACAGTACTTTCAAATAAGTTTCAACTCAACAAATAGTACTTCCACATTTAAAGATGGTTTAAACCAAACGCAACCACAACATCTCAGTAAGCAAGATTGGATTCTCTCTTCAAATATGAGAATCTCTTAAAGTATTTATCAAAATAAACTACAAAACAAGCTATCAAAAGAATAATTTGTATTCTACACTATTTATAGAAACTATCTTTGCATCGCAGTATTCCTGGTTTCCTTCTTAGCACGAAGCAAAATACGAAATAACAATCATTGAACTTATGGCAATATTTTGTTTTACGTAAGCAGTTAATAAATAAAATCGAAACAAAAATTGATAGCAAAGATTTAGAGTCCGAAACCGTAAATATACAATTTTAAGAAATACTGACAACTTTCTCAAACTACGACAATTCATTCCGTTACAAGCTATAGTCTATTTTCGTATTGTAATAGAACTGCACTCAAATAAATGAAAAACCTTCACCACATAAGCAGTTATTGCAGAGTTGGTTCACCAAGATTGCATTAAAAAAGGTGACTTGAGTCCATCGTATGAAAAGACAATACTTTGAGGAGTCATCATTCGTTGCAAGTTTCAAAATATGAAGAATAAACTAGTCAATAATGATCGATGCAAATCAACGTTCTCATCAAAATCTTAATGAGTTAAAATACACTTGTGGTCCAAAAGACGGTACATTCTGTATTTTTACAGAGTTGCATCTTTCAAGTTGCTGTATCATATTTATCGTTCGATTCTATACACTTTGCTTCATCACTCACCACATTTTCACTCGAATATAAATCTCCAAAGTTCTTTCTCTTCAATTGAAGCCTACTTATCTGCCCACGACAGATATACGGTTCAGAAGATTCTATGTATGTATTCAACTGCTTCCCAGCAGTCTTTCGAATACTGGTCCAGTTGTCTTCTTCCTCACTCTCAGAAGAATTCTTTTCAGATGACGAGCTTCCTTCTGAATGACTTGATGAGCTATCCTCCTCCTCACAACTAGAATCTGTATGTCCATCTTGAGCACTTTGTATATCGTCAAGTCTTCTGTTGTATGCCAACACACTTAGAATAGTTCGACTAACGGTTTCTTTGTTTGGTAATAGTCCATCTACGAATACATTTCTCTCCTTTGAAACTGCAATATTATCCTCCTCTTCTTCGATGGCTAAACGCCGCTTCAATGCTTCCTGTTGACTGACCGGGAGATCTGCAACACGAATATGTCTCTTTGGGACGGTACCTGCTCTTTCTTCTTTCAAAACATCTCTCTTTCTTACTGCGACATCCTTCCAGTCCTGTCCTTGTTCATATTCGACCTCTTCTGAAATCGTTGCAAACCTCTTGTAAATGGACACCTTTTTGACGTTAAGTGAGAAAAGAGAATATAACAAGGCAATTAACTTACTTCAAAAAGAGTTTGACCAATAATAAGCTTATCACCGTTACCCAAGACAACTGGCTCATCTAAAGGTACACGTTCTGGAGATAGCCGCTTGTCGTTCAAAAAAGTTCCATTTAGGCTTCCCAAGTCTAAAATCTCAAACCTCCCACCTTTAAACGATATCTAAAGGAAAAGCTCGTCAATATAACCAAATAAAATATAATAACTAAAAGCTCACTTTGGCGTGCAAACGTGAAACGTCAGGGTCTGGTAAACATATTTCACCCAGCCTTCGGTGAAAACTTGGAGTCAAACTCGTTTCACTTCTCTTGAACACTACAGGCTTCCAGTCTGGAATTTCAAACTTTTTGCCCTTAAAAGGCCCTTTAAGAGACTTTAGAACGAAAAAGAAAGCTTCTCTGCCATTTTTATGTGGCTTGGACCGTTTGCGTTCTTTTCTCTTCTTCTTCTGCGGAATCGTTTCCATGACGAATAATTCCTGCTTCTCAAGACATTCTATGTGACAGTTCTCGTCACTCTGTGTATCAATAGGCTTGTGTAGTTGAAATGGAAAAAAATTTTGTATATATTCGGCTCTTCAATGACTCTTTTCCTATATGGATTGGTGACAAGTGCACGATTGTATCTCAGTTATGAAACCGTAATATTGTTTTGATATTGACTGCAACGGAAACAAGTTGTTCTTTACTAACTAATAATAACGACACAAATGAGAAAAACATTAAGAGCGTTTCTCATCATCCAGTACTTGAGAAGCGATGTCATCCACTACTTTACCATTTTCTTTGTCATAAAACATTTCCATTTCTCTAGTAGAATCATAAAATCCCATAGCTTCAGAATTTTCTACAAACTTTCGATAGCCTTCCTTGCCCAACTTATATTTCAACAACAACGAAGAAAATAAAGTTAGATCTCTGTAGTCCACAGGTAAACTGGCAACGTATTCAATATGGGCAGTGTTCAAAAGTTTTTCGGAAAGACAAAGAGAAGCCAAATATACACGACGATATTCAGAAAATTCCTGTTTTGATGCGAAAAAGAATTTACGAATCATAGTCTTGAGGTTGTGCTGTTGCAAATCTTCACGTTGTAAATCCTCAGGTGTCACTTGACACTTTTGAGCAAGGCGGGCGCAATGCCTTCTTCTCAACTCAATGAAACGAGTATCTTCCCCGACAAGAGATCGATGAGAATACTCTGGAACAAAGAATGTGCAAATAATCAAAGCCAAATATTCCATGCCACCATAAAACCACATTGTCTTTCGAAGTCCTTCATTTGTTTTCGTGACACCTCCAGACCAACGTAACCAAATACTAGGAAATGTTGTCGTTCCAACAATACCACCCATCTTGCCAAGAGCAGAAGAAATACCATACATAGTTGCTCTGATTCGAGTTGGAAAAGCTTCTGCAGGAACCAAATATACAGGTATAAAGACAAAATATTGAAATCTATAAAAACATCGTTTCATTTTAGTCGTGAAATTCAGAAGCGACTTACCCTCCCACAAATGTGCTCCAAATAATCCATGCAATAGGCTTCGCTTTTAGTTGCCAAAAGAAGCCAGTATTAATGATCTGAGTACTTGCTAACCACATCCATCCAAGCATTTCTGTCTTCCTCCTACCCAATTTGTCTACTACAAAGGCTGCGAGAAAAGGAAGCCACATCAACCATGCTGCACCTTCAACTAAAGATATCCAAATACTTTTGAAAAGGGAGACTCCAATAACAGTTTGTAAAATAAGTGCACCAAAGGTACCCTGACTATAGTTGATCCAATCTATTAAAAACCACATAATCACAGTACCAATTGTTCTAGGCATAAAATGACGAAGAATGACAAATAAATCCAATCCATCGTATCTTCTTCCTCTCCGTTGCTGATCCTTCTTAAACATAAGAGAATCCTTCATTTTTGTTCGAAATATAAGAACTGTTATCACAGGTATGGTGGCAATTCCAAAGGATAGTCGAGCCACAACGTTCCAATTACAGTTGGAAGCAACTCCGAGATACGAATGGCGACATGCAACGCCAACCAAGAGAAGCTGAACAGCGAAAGGAGCATAATTTCCAATAACTTCTAAACACATGACGAGCATAGCAACTCTTCGACCTCTCGTTGCAGTATTGAGCTGTTCACTATCTTCCATGACGTTCGGGACATTGCAAGTATATTCACCTCCCATTCCAAGGCCTGCAACTCCAAGAGCGATACACATCATCCACATAAGACCTACATGAGTAGTTCCATTCATTGCGACTCCAATAATGTTTCCCAAAAGAACAAGACAGGAACACATAATGAGTCCCTTCTTTCTTCCAAAGTAGTCTGCAATAAAACCAAAAGCCAGTAGACCAAACATGACTCCATAGAGCATAGAGACTCCTATTGCAGACTGCAAAGTGTTGTCGTTGGCAACACTTGGGAAAATATCTGAAAACATTGTCAATAGTACTATACTGATATCGTACATATAGCCATTCACAAAGAAACCAGCTGCTGTACCGAAGGCATTGAAGCGAATAGTGCTTTTGTCTTCATCTGACAGAGGTTCCAGTTTGTTCATCTGTGGTTCACCCATTTCCACCACTTCACTACTTCCCTTTGGTTTGTATTCTTCAGAAGCCCTTACTATCTCCAAGGAACTTCTGTACAGTTCTTCTCCAACGACATCAACCCTTGCACTAATTCCGTTCATCCTTCCAAACAAATGAATTGAATAAAAGTCGAGTGAAACAGCAAAGCTTTTATAGCAGAGAGCGACCGATTTTCACGTGGAAGTACAATGGGACGTCCATGAGACATAAGAGTTGAATGGTAAATCCGGTTTTTACCATTTGAATTCAAATAGACAATATTGTTTACTTTCTATTAGAGTCTCTTATCCAGTAGAAGTTGAATGAATAACAAAGCTTTCCTGACGAAAAAGAGTTGGAGAAATCTTTCTCACCTTATAAATCTTGAATGAATTGGCAAGTTTGGCTGTGACATTGCTAGCTAGAACTGTATACTTGAAGAAACTCGACTGTTTCTAAAAATGTCTTGAAACTTTTCCAACGATATAATTTTTAATACATTCTGTGTCCTCCTTTATTGATAGTTTGTCAACAGTCAAATTTTTTACGTTTATATATCTTTTGAAATAATAGTTCAAAAGGCTATTTCAGATTTTTCTCTTTCAAGTTTTTGTCTTGATAGATTTCGATCAAACATATAAATCAAAATCTCCATCAGACTCTGTCTATTCTCTTTTTGAAAGAAAGGATAGCTTGTCTCCAAATATATTTTCATTATATTGAAGTTTTTTAGGCGAATTCAGCCTTGGATAAAAGGGAAAATCGATCGAGCGTCCTATCAATCTATTGTTAAAACTTGAAACACAATTTGAAATGTGAATCCAGCCTAAGTATTACAGCTATTGAAATACAAAGACTCCTCTTACTTTAACAACTATAGTGTTTCCGTTGAAATAACCCGAAGGAATTCAAACTATGAGTACTAGTAGTTGATAGAACCAAAACTTGTCCTTTACAGTCTATGAAAACACTTTTTCTAATAGATTGAGAAATTCTAGATCTTTATTCTCCTTACAAAAGAATTTTGGTGCTAGTCTAGAAAACAAAGGTTTCGATGGCGTCACCTTCTTCTCCGATCTACAACTATAGTTTCCTTTTCGACAGCAACTTCCTCTGCTGAGAGCTCTTGGTACGCCTCGTCGGAAAGCGTAGGATCATATCCAGGGATAGCGGGAGTTTCCTATCACACAGTAAGTATCCACTCAAACGTTTCGTCACCGACACTTACCAAGAAAAGTGGCAACTCAAAAGGAACTGGAGTCAGAACTTTCTCCTCGACTTCACGTTTCCTTTCTTCCGGAAGAGCAAGAATAGCAGCTCGCATAGCTTCCAAACGATCCTGTTCTCGCTTCCGTCGCAACTTCAGTTCCTTTAACCTAAACTTGGAATATTCTTTCATTCGTTGCGACTCTCGTTGATATGCTTCATCTGATATAGTTTCTTCCACTTGCTTTCGTTGCAAACTCTCCAAAACTATGTTACCCTTCCGCTTCTTTTTACTACTTGTAGTTTCCTTTCCAGAAACTTTGTGAAACGCTGAAGAAACAAGGTGAATATCAATACCTTTGTTGTTTCGGCAAAACAACGAAGAAAGCAACGCATTCCGTGACACTTGCCGTAATATATAGAGTTCCTCAACATTTGTTGCGATACTTGCACAACAGTCCACATGTTTCACCATACAAATGGCCCCACTTGAATGACAAATAAACACGACACAAAGACTCTTTTTAAACTTATTTTATCTATCACAAACGGAATAACATAAAACTTGTAAAGTATCTTAAAAATTTGACTCAAACCTCACTAGGAGGGGCGCAAACTTGATCTACGACAGATTCATCCAAGTCAACAGAAAAGATATCGTCCAAACGCAGACTCTTCCCATTCCTTTCCAATTGTTCATTCTCCTTATCACTTTTAGCATTACCACCAAGCGACTTGGAAAAGGATAACGTTGTCGACAAGGGAACAACCATCTTAGCGTCTACTCTTCTGGTCCGTTTCTCATTATGAACGGAATCCGTAAAGATGCCACGAAGATGTTCTTTTCCTCCAAACAATCCAATATTGCTGTCATTTTTTCGAGTTTTCAAGGAAGATTTCTTTCCATTTCGATCGTTTGACTCTAACACACTAGCCCGACAACTTCTTTCCATCTTTCGAGAGTCTAACTTCAAATGTAGACGGTCCTCCTTTGACAATGACTTTTGTGTAGGTTCGCTATTTCCAACTTGTTCGACCATACCATTTTCTCGGTAAGAATGAAGATTATACCTGGATTCTCCACCTTTCTCAGAGTCGCCAAATGAATATTCACGCGAGGTATCATCTTTTATGGTCCAACAAAAGCGTCGCAACTTTGTACATTTGCGTCGCCTTCGTAATACACCATAAATGGCTGCTTTCCTCCTTTCAAATAAGTCCACTTCGCAAAGTAGATTGTTCTGCGAAGCAGAAAGTGTTTTCAGATGCCCGATAGAACTGGCCTTTCTCGTATACTTTCGCAAATTCCTGCGTAGAAAGAAGCTTTCATTTCCAGACAAAAGGGGACTAGAGTGGACATGTTCCTTAAATTGGGTCCACGAAAGTACAAGTACGTGTGAATCCCCAATGACCACGTCTTTTAGGTTGAGACAGCATTGTTCTTTCCATGGCAAAACAAACTGAAGAGGCAATTTCTCAGAATACACCAGTTGAGAAATTACCTTGAATTTTCTCCAAAAAATAACTTCACATACTTCTTTCCGTTCAACCGTCACATGCGACTTTAACGTCGAGGAAAAAACTTCCTGTTGTGCATTGTTAAAAAAACTGACATTTTCTCGTCCGATGCTGCTCAACATATTCTCATTTCTAGGAGCGTGGTGGGTGCAGAAAGATTCAAATTTTGAGCTATCTAGAAAACAATTTGCTTTTGTTAAACAACAATAATGGTACGATTTTTTGCATCCCTTATGAAGACAAGGCACTGAAGCTCCTAATTCACCACAATAATGACATATCTATGTACAATGAATATGAATCAAGTGTAGAAAAATTTTTTTCCATACCTTCTTACGTGAACGACGATAAGCATCATATACTTGACATAATTCCTTGGTAACCCTATCCTGATAAACTTCCGGAGCCCACAAGGCACATTCTACGTGAACATGAATAAAGGACTTTGCAGATCTTCCAATTTTACTCATAAAAGGACCAACAAAATCATCCAGAACTCCAGTCGACGCAGTAAAGGAAGGACACAACGCACAAGATAGTTGCCACTGGTTTGTCGAAACATCTTTAGAGTTTTTAATTACTGCAGATGATCGACGCGATCTTTCTGATCTATGACTGGATCGAGGCCGTTTCGCAGTACGTTCTTGGCTCTCAGGATCAGTGTTTGAGCTACGTCTGAAACATTTTCTTTGATGAATGCGCAGACCATATAATGAAACACATTGTCTTCCACAACTTTCGCAAGTGTGAACTTGATTTAAAGCTTCTGAACCATACAGTTCAGTCAGCTTTCGACGTCTTTCCTCACATTTTCTTTGATGAACACTCAAACCAAGAAGTGTCCTACAAAGCAAACCACAATATTCACAATTGTGATAGTCTGAATCTGCATATCCAGTGTTTTGAACATCTGCTATAGTGTTGCATTCAGTGTCATTATTCTTTGAAGATTCTTGGCGAGCAATGTGATCTTCATCAATATTCTGCAACTCAGAAGTTGAATTCTGACTAAACTCCGTTCGCCCTTTAGCGCAAGATGACTGATGTCTCTTTAGTTCCGTAACATCTCTACCGACGGGTTCCTTACAGGCTCTACAGTGAAATATCTTTTGCCTTTGTACACTGCTGTCTTCTTTTGCCTTTCCAGTGTCTGAAAGAAAAGATTCTTCTGAACCCGTTGTATCCGAAAGTCTCTTACACTTCTTCTGATGAACATGCAATCCAAATGGAGTTTTACAAACCGCACCGCATACACTGCAGGTGACTTTGCCTTGGGGAAAGCCTTCTTTTGGGCCGTCTAAAGCTTCTTTGGAAAGATCTTGACAAGATCTTTGATGAATTACTAGACCCAGTGTTGTACGGAATGCCTTATGGCAACTGGGGCAGAAGTTCGAACCTTCTTGATATCTATTTTCCATACACTCTGTTATATCCTGCCGGTCGAAACTAGTAAATTGTTTTTCTTGTATACCCCTGTTCCTTTGAAACTCCGAAAAAAACCTATCGTATACCTCAAGAAATCTTTGCCTTATACCTTCATTCTCAATTGTACTGTTGTATTTCTCTCCATCCTCTCCAAGAAGCCCAGAAAAGTCCAACCCTTTCTGATGGTTTGAATCAACTGTCTCAACAAAGCCTTTCAAAGAAAACGCAAACTGTGAAAAGATATAATTTTTCTGAAGCCTTGACAAATAGTAGGCAAGGCCTTTTGCTGACTCAACTCCTTCTCGCCTATGATAAGGTTCTCCATCTCTATCATCCATAGTTACAGTTACTCTGAGTCCCAACAAAACGCTGTTCACAAGAAACAAACAACCAATTAAAAAAGATAATGCCGCCGAAATTAACGAGTTTCTTAAAAATTAATTTGCCCGCCAAATTGAAAACGTCTTTAATGTTTCATGTTTTTAATTTGCCCGCCAAATCCAAAAGGTTTTAATTGTCTCATGGAAGGGGAAAATAATAATTGCCCTCTCTTGGGTCGTGTAGCAGCCAACAGTTTGTTTAGAAACCATTTTAAAGTCAAGCTAATAAACTAAGTTTTCTCATTTTGTGTTCGCTTCCTCCGCTTTCGTCTTCGTCTTCTTATACTATCCAAATCCTTCGCCTTTTTCTTTTGAACTTGCTTTTCGACAGCCAATCGATGCTCTTCACGTAACACTTCAATGTCTTCATGGATAGCATCAATAAGGGAACGACACATTTGTTGAAAACCATCCAACACATAAAATGCAGCAAAAAACAATGCATACCATTGCAACAGGTCATCAGCATTTTGGAATCTTGGGTCAGTCGCAAAATTTGTTGTTTCACGCGAAACACTATCACCATACGAATAAATTATTTCTTTTTGATGCTTCTGCACCCAGTCTAAATATTGAATATACAGCTGACCCTGTGCATGTCGTAAAGCTTTGCAAGCATCTTTCAAGTTGACAATTACGGGAGGTTCTTCCGTTGAATCCCCTTCTAAGATATTATGTACAACGGAATGGAACATGCTACCTCCAGCAGTGCCGACCTGTTTCACACCTGTACTAAGGCCCTTTTCCAATTTCCCAAAAATATCAGTGAAATTTCTCTTTTTTCTAATCTGAGCAGCAGATTCTCTTTTCTCTGTAACTCTTTCAGAAATAGTTTGAACCTTTTCAGAACGGGGTGAAGTAAGGGTACGTCTAGAACGAGAAGACAATCCGGAAAGTATACGACGAGCTCCAGGAGAAGATACTGAATCCTTGTCCTTGTTGCTATCTGCATTGTCCGAATTTGAGTTTATATTAATTTCTGTTCCATTCACGGTTTCTCTTACTGAGTCAATCGGATACGAGACCTGTCTCGATGACGAAATTCTTTCTTCACTTCCAGGCAAAGTTTGGTCTGGTCTCGTTTCACTTGGGGCATCCAAGTCTTCCCAAAAACTCCATGGAGTAGTAGGTGAAAGGGCATTCAAATTGTCCAATACTTGATCAACTGGAAGACTCAAAGTTGGCTCGACTGATACGGTTGAATCCTGAAGAGTCGCCGTTGGTTCTGCTGTCACTTCTATTTGACTAGTGCTTTGGTCATTTTGATTGCCAGTCTCATGTAAAATTTTAGAAGTGTTGGTATTTTGAGTCTCCAGTGACTTATGGTCAGCTTGTGAATCTCTCTGACTATGAAATGCTAAATGCGCTACATTGGAACCAGCTATTCGTATCCAGGAATACAAACTTCGAGGAACTTCAACAACTTGTTTTTCTGCAGAAGTAAAAGCACTTTGTAAAAATTTCTTAATATGACTTGCTCCTGAAAACGCTGTATCCTTGAAGTGATTCAACTCTGAAAGAGCCATCAAACTAGCAAAAATTTCCATCTCTCTATGTTTCCGCGAAGCTTCTTGATCGTTGACGTCATAACTATACTCGTTTCCGACTCGTTCTTCCTTTTCCCTGTCTGACTTGTCTTTCGAAAGTTTGTCACCTGTTAAGTTATGTACTAGGTTGGAAGTATGGCGACCCAATACATTTGCAGCCGACCCAACGACATTTGCTCCAAGAAAAGAGGCTGTATTTTCAGTTACTCGCTTTGCAAAATCTGCTGAGAACCACGCTACACTTATTGTATTGCGTGCTGATTTCCAACCAAATTCTCGGAAAAACTGAAAGGATCGGAAAGGATGGCCATCCATAAGACAAGCTACCATAATTTCAACCAAAGTCCTACGAGCTATGACTATCGCTTTCATTTGTTCAGTTGTCTCCGTAAGGAAATCTTCTAAACCAGAGTTTTGAAACTTTCCGACCAAAATAGGCTCATATTCTAAAATACTATGAAATGCACTAAGTCGATCAAGTATCAGCCTCTCTTGGGAGAGCGCGGTCCAAATAGCTTTAGGTATAGCATGCACCGAAGCGCCTACACCATTTTGTATGGAGTTCAAGATCGTTGCAGTATCTTCCAAGAGTTTCCGGACTTCAACTTCGTTATTTACTGCTTTGTGCGACTTGGCAACTGTCTGCTTTCTGTCTTTCACAGATGAAACACTCTCAGGTCGTCTTTCTCTCGATTGGTCACCGTCTGTCGAATGTTCGGATTTCACTGACTCTTGTGTCTTCTCCCCGCGACTTTCAACTACTTGCTCAGACTTGCCATTCATCTGCGTCTGATTCAAGTCTTGTTCGTCATTACAGTTTTGTGGTTCGGAGATAGTTGACTCTCGACTGGATCCTCTTTGTCGTTGTTCAAAGCTGCTTCTAGCGTCACTAAAAGAAGAGCCACGTCTTCTTCCACTTCGAAAATGAGCATAAGCCCATTCACCTTCCTCTGAACCCTTCCACGCATCCAATGCAACCGTTTGTATTTTGCCAATATACTCTTGCTTCTTTTCCTGATTGGCCTTTTGTTTTGGTCTTACAAGTTTAGGTTGTTCAACCTTATCATCGCCATTACATTCTTCATTATTTGAATCCGCTTCGAAGGCAGCTTCCTGATTCTTGACCAATTCCTCTGCACTGTCCAAATCATCGTCTATGGTCTGATTATCTGGACTCAGCGGTGGCTCTCCAGGAACATTTTCCTTGTATCTCCCACTCACAAAACTTTGCAAATACCAAGAATGTAGTGTATTTTCTCTCCTGAGAGCTGCGGATAGATTTTCTCTTGCATCCATCAGCGCTGAGTGAGGAAGTACAAATTCATTGAGAAATACGGCAATAATAGCACCCAATGAAATCATAACAAAACGGGAGACCGCATAATGCCAATTCGTAATATATGCATTAGGACTGTACTGATATAATATAATAACGTACGATGAAAAACAAAATGTCACAAAACTTAAAGAAAATGGATTGTTCACATTGAAAACGGTTATTGCCGTAGCCAACGTTAGATAAGTGTCTAGTATGTACGGACTACGAGCAGGATAATGAAAATATGTCAGAATAAAACTGATTCCTGCACCGATACCAACACCTGTGATGGTTAGCAACCCACCAAACAGAGTTCCTTCTACACTGGGTGCAATATATAAAATGTAAGACATCCACATCCACGTACCATCGTATTTGGTTAATAACACATGAATGGGAGATATCAACAGAACTATAAGAAGCAAAACCTCACCTAGCCACTTCTTCAAACAAAACTGAAATTCTGAAGTATAAATCAAGGCAACCCAGGCCCTCCATGTCAAAGGAAAGTTGCGAATCACTTTCCAATATTGTTCGAACATCATAAAACATATAGGTATCCAGCCAAAACAATTACGTGCAAAATTACCCCAAGAACTTCTTGTTTCTTCGTTTGCCAAATATATAATTTCATCTTGAACAGCTCCAATAGTGTCCTGTAACACTTTGGATGAAGTAACTACAAACAGCAGCGGGCCCCATTCCATAGTTAGCATGCCGACAAGGAGAGGTGCCTCTGCTTCATCAGCAACAGGAGATTGATACTTTTCAAAACATTCCTTATACGCTTCTTGCACACTGCATCGAAATTTCTGTAATATAGTTGACCAACTGAACAATCTGGACTGCAAGGTTTCAATGACTTTGCGCTGTTTTGCTTCGGTAGTTTCCGAATCATCAATGGTAACATTGTCTTTCTTTGTGAAGCAGCTCATCAACCAGAACCATTTCGTTGTTACATAAGCTTTCCAGTCCCCGGGCCTGCCACACTTTAACTCATCAATAACTCCACTCATCTTCATACACATAGTTGCCAATGTAGCAAAGTGTTCTCTGAGGCCTGGTAACATAGCATGCCATTGTTCCAAAGTCTCCGCACGATATCTTCTTCGTTCGCCATCAACTATAGACTGCAAACCACGAATGGTTCTTAACATTTCATCGATGGCATCCATAAGCGATCTCCAACGCTTTATTGATTCATTATGAAAAGGCCTCCAAAGATTGGGCTCGTAACCAATAGCATTAAGCATCTTTTTCGCTCTAGCCAACGCTGATGAAGCTTCATCGATCACTCTTCCGTCAACCATTTTCTCTAGAAGATATGTGTCCCAAGGAATTTTATCCAACCATCCAGCAACATAAGGATCGATTACTTTTTGTTAAGGCCTGTTGCATCGATGCTCCGTTATCCTCATTTCCCTTTGACAATGTGACACTGCTGTTCTCCGGAATGCTTGTCAACTTGTTGACTGAATCCGAAGTTGGAGTGGTTAACTTCGCTGAAGTAAATTGAATAAACGGCTCGGTGTACTGTACTCTTGGCTCCAATGCAAATGACGCAGTCTCTGTTAAAGCAGTTCCGGCCAATTGTAAACACTTTTTAATATTTCTCCTCATCTCGCTCTTTGCCAAACAAGGAAAGACGACTATTCCAGTGAACAAGGATATAGCGTGGCTGAGAGCTGCTCCAATGAGGGTATCATAAAAATACTGCAGAATAAACTTATATCCTCGTGCACGACTATCTAATAAGTTAAACATAAAAAACATTTCTCCCATACTAGAAATAAAAGCTATTCTTGTATCAGCGTGCAGGAGCGTAAACAAAAAAGTCACGACAATGGCAACCCCAAGCGTAATGCCATAGCTTGTTTCTCCAGCATACGCTCCAAGCGCTCCCAGGCCTGCTGCCATAACCAAGGAAGTTGTTGATTGAATAGCACCTTGGGAAATGAACCCAAAATGAAGTTCATCTAACCCAAAAGTTACAATAAGTAAAAACATTTCAATCGCCAGAGGGCCATAAGTGTCGTTGTACATTGGTGCAACAAATACAAACAGCGATAAAATAAAGTAACCTAAAGTTCCTCTCAAAGCAATTCGAAAGGAGGAAGAAAAGTAAAAATCGACAAGCCTCAACCATATGGCTCTTGGATTGGTCAATTTTGTACGAGTACGCACACTGGTGAAACTGGTTGCTTCGTCTTCAGAAGTTGATGGTTGAGACCCTCTATGTGACCAAGGTGCGCTGTGAGCTCCAGAAGAACTCTCTCCAGAAGTTCTATTAAACGAAGGTTCAGTGTTACTAGGCTGTGCGCTGTGATTGGACGTTATTGTCATTACCAAGAGGACTCACAAAATACGCGCAGGGCAGCACACGGAAGATCCAATATTATCCATCGTAGACGAAATGTAAAGGGACCCCGCATTCTAGAAAACCACGAGACATGGAACCTTCAAGTTTCCTCAATTCGAGCCAAATGGATTCGTGAAGGCAAGGACAACTGTCCTTATCATCTACATCTACTATGACAATCCGTCATGAAGAAGTGTCCCTGATACACCCTCGTGGAAACTATGGAATATTTTATTGATTCTTTATAGTCGAATCAAGTAACTCTATGAGATCCTTTTTCAATTTCACACGCTTATCATCTACACCTCTTTTCTGCAATTCTGCACGCAACTCTTTTACGGTCAACTTGGAAAAGTCTTCCCTCTCCTCCGATTGACTCTTATCGATTCCCTCTTCTTTCATATCATCCTTTCCCTCTACTTCTTTCGCAGTTCCAGATGTATTACTCTCTTCAACAGGTATATCACTATCATAGAATTCAGTAATATTTTCAATATTATTCGTCTTATCTACAGAGAAGGTCGTATTTTCTGGATGTTGTTCCTCTGTAGTCCGTTGCTCCTCATCAACTAAACGTGATACATTCTGAATCTCATTTCCATTAGCTTCACTCGTATTATTCTGCGCTCGCTTCAAAGCAAGCTGTTCTTCGACCAATGCGACCTCCCTTTGTAACCTACTCAAACTCTCTTCGTATTCTTCCCTAGCCAATCTTGCACTTTCTTCCCACAGAGGCTTCAGGAAATCATGATCAACTTGTCTAGGACACCAGCGAATTGTTGGTTCAATTTTTGTCCAAAGAAAACGCTCCTTTACTTGTGCAAGGTGTTCCGCTCTTCTCATATCCGAACGGAGCCTCGCTAACTGCTTTCTCAAGTTGAATTCTTCTTTCAGCTGCTTGCGTCTTTCACGGAGCTTCTCTTGTTGTTCCAAGATTTCACGGTGAACTTCATTTAGTCTCTCCGCAGCTCTTTTCTCTAATTCTTGCCTCTGTTTCATCTTCTCCGAAGTTTCCGTTTCTGCCAATTCCTTCTTCGCAGCCTTCAAAGTACCCATCAATAACCCAAACATCTTTTTATCTCGTGGTTCAGCAGTCCTTAAACGCTTTAATCTTTCGGTTCGCGCTTCACGAAAATTCGCATCCTGATCATGATTCTCTTCCTTCGGAACGACTTCCACTTCTTGAAGCTTTGCTTCCAGTTCCCGACGCTGGCGGTCAAGTTCTTCTAGTTCAGCAAGTAGTTGAGCCTGCTCATCTCTATCTTCTAGTGAACTTTTTTCACTTGAGCTATGTAGAAACTTGTACTCGTCCCTCTCCAAACTTTCTTTCGCACTCAGTCCTTGGGTAGCATTCATGTCAAAAAATGACCAATGCCGTGTTGACAATATTCTGTTTTTCTCACTCTGAACTATTAGCTCTTGAAACGGAATTTGACATGAAGTGGAATTTTCGCCTTTTATCTATTCTTACAGTGAAAACCAAACTAGTTGCACAGGGTAAGACAGTTTGATACTGACTTTCCCAGTTGATCATAGAGGAAAACAGTTTCAAAAAGCCCACGCTTAGACAATCAAGTATCCTTAGTAAACACCGAGTAATATATATACATATATATATATATATATATGTATACACTAAAAAGGTGAAACAGGGGTCATATTTTTTAACAGGGGCTCCATGGAAATCTATAGGAATATCAGAATCATGAGCTTTTGATTCAGGAAACTAGTTTATTTTTGAAACACAACAGACGCAAAGTAAACAGTGGTAGGCAGTTGACCAAATTGTAGGCCATGGCTTGGGACCTTCCATTGGGTTGGAACGAGGACCAATGGAATAGCATGTCGAACTTGTGTACAGTCCAAGTGTCACTGCGCATTCTCATAGCCTTTAAAAAAGTCCCAATTCGTCTTTCCTATTGACACTTGTAATATGCTAAATATAATGAATTTATCATCAAAGACAGTCAACTGTTCCTTGTTGGTTCTTCTTATTCTTTGCTTTGAAATTTTCTTCAAACCTTCATGGGCTCTACCAAAGCCAATACTTTCTTCTCTACTGGATAAAAAAGCACCGCCATTGCAAACTGTTCAGTTTCCAAGAGGAATACCTTCCAGTATGCGAGTGATAGATGTCTACGATAACAACAGAATCAGTTACCATGAGACAAATTTGGGCGGTGGAGTTATAGAGCTAGGAGCGTACTATAGCAATCTTACACTAGGCGGACAAGAGTTTAGTGTGCTTATAGATTCAGGATCATCCACTCTAGTCGTTCCGATGAAAGGATGCGTTACTTGTGGAGACTACGGAAACTTTTACTCTTTAGAAAAATCCAACTACGCAGATGCTCATTATGTTCCTTGTGATTCAGAAGCTTGTCAATGTGTGACATCAGAATGTTATCTCTGTCCAGTTTCCAGATATTGTTCAGAAAATATTAGTTCTGCCTGTGGCTTCTATATACAATATGGAAGTGGAGCCATATACGGTGTTGAGATAGAAGATCTTCTGCAGTGGGATAAATATGAGGTCCCAGTTATATTTGGAGGAATGCTGCATGAGACTCCAGAATTTTTACAGGCACCGTCAAATGGAATTCTTGGCATGGCTTATCCTATGTTATCCTGTAATCCTAATTACATGCCTCCCATTTACTCTGTTCTTCAACAACGAAATATGATCCAAAATGATATGTTTGCTCTATGCTTAGGCCACCAAAAAGGTCAAATTATGGTTGGTGGAGTAAATACAGACCTCGCAGATGGACCCATAGAATGGGCACCTTTTGACATATCCAACCCAGCAACCTATTATAGAGTAAACCTCGGAGGATCCATTAAAATCAACGAAGAAAAGCTGCCGCTACCAGAATTTGATGTCGGAATAGTAGACTCTGGAACCACTCTCTTTATTGTCACACCTAAAGCTTTCGACGTAATCAAGTATTATTTTGAATCTCACTTTTGTCATGTCAAAGGACTTTGTTCCTTCTATTCATGGTTCCAACCAAATAACGTGGAGATAAACTATCCCTCAACCATTGTATCTTCTTGTGTGACTTTGACAGATGAGGACGTTCAACAATTGCCTAGTATTACTGTTACCATAGGAGGAAAGATTGACCTGACAATGACTCCAGATGATTACATGTATCGTGCTTATGACTCTCTAGGCAACGTGTATCGATGCTTGGGAATTTCCACTTCCGAGCAAGGTGGAGGAATTCAAGCTATAGTTGGAGATGTCTTACTTCAAAAGTGAGTGAATCCTTCACCTTAATGATGGATTCCTTACCTTCTTTTTAGGCATTTGGTAGTGTTTGACCGTGAAAACAGACAAATCGGCATTGCACCCGCTCATGATTGTGTGGACACTTGTAGTCAATATCAGTCTTGCTCGTCATGCATCCGTAATGGCTGTGCCTACAACTTTGATACTGGTAGCTGTGCCTCTTCCCGTGTTTTGGAGAAAGAATCTTCTGCCGTATGGTGTGCCGGTTCGGCATGCCAGATTTCCTGTGAAGTTCTTTAAAATTTGTGTTAGTTTTGTAGCTTTGTCATAAATGAAACTTTGTCTTTCAGAAACTTCTTTTACACTGTTTTCCAAGAATGTTGGAAATTTAGTGATCCTTTTCACACTTCGAATGCAAATTTCTTGGAGCGAATATGGGAGGCTCTTCCAAATGATTGTTCCTGAATTCCAAAATTTGGATCGGACATTGAAAACCCGCCAGTTCCATTGCTGCAAGTTTAGAGATATGGGAACTATGGATTGTCAGTGTAACATAGAGTTGAGGATTGTTGTAGCTTTAACTAGAAATGCAAGAGGAATTGGATTGCTTGGGAAGATGCCTTGGAAACTAAAGAAAGATTTGCAGTTTTTCAAAGAACTGACGTTGGGCAACCCGGTAAGTAATACCTGTTTTAGAAGCAAACGAGAAGCGTGGCTAATAGCGAAAAGGTTATAATGGGTCGTAAAACTTGGGAGTCTTTGCCTACAGCGTCAAAGCCTTTGAAGAAAAGATTGAATGTCGTACTGACAAGTAACCCTACCTTATTTCAAAAAAACTACTTGGAGACACTGACGGATGAAGATCGCACAGAGGAAGAAGGGTTGTGCCTAGCGTGCAACTCACTTGAGAGTGCACTAAACATGTTAAGACTACGTTCTTTTCCCGTGGCATACATTATCGGAGGTCGACAAGTTTTTGAAGAAGCCTTAGTGAATCCTGCTTGTAGCCGCGTCTATCTGACTAGAATATACGAAGACTTCGCTTGTGATACTTTTTTCCCTTGTCTCCCCAATTATTTTCAACTAGTATCAAACTCCGAAATTTTTGAAGAGAATGGTATCAAGTTTGAGTTTTTAGAATACCGAAGAGACATGTACCTAACAACAGGAATGAATGAGAATAGTGCACATGGCAAAAGGCAGGTTGGTTTTCACTTGAAACTAAGTAGACGAATTTGTTATACATTAGTGTTGTAGAATATTAACCCATCGCGCCCACATGAGGAATATCAATACTTGGAGCTTGTCAGGAAGATTGTGGAACAGGGTGTTTTCAAAAATGACCGGTATGTTGATTCTATGTTGAAGCTTGTGAAGTAAAACGATTTTGAAGAACGGGAGTCGGTACCTTATCCTTATTTGGGCATCAGATGCGTTTCAGTCTACAGGGTCAGTTTCCTCTCCTTACAACAAAGAAGGTATTTTGGAGAGGAGTTGTTCACGAACTTTTGTGGTTTATCAGTGGCTCCACAAATGCAAAGAAACTTAGTGAGAAGGCTAGTAACAAGTTTTATACCATTTTAGTTTTAGGATCATGACGAGTCCATTTCAGGGTATTCACATATGGGACGAGAATGCTTCCCGTGCTTTTCTAGATAATCATGGTTTTTTAAACAGAGAAGAAGGGGATTTAGGACCTGTGTATGGCTTTCAATGGCGTCATTTTGGAGCTAAATATAGAAGCATGAATGATTGCTATGACAATGAGGTAAGTCTTAAATTGAATGTCAGTAACAAACATTATTGAATAGCCTGAATAGGGAGTTGATCAGTTAACCGACATCATCGAAACACTGAAACGGAACCCTAATGATCGTCGTATGATATTGACAGCGTGGAATCCAAGTGCAATACCAGAAATGGCATTGCCTCCTTGTCATATATTGGCACAGTTCTACGTATCTAATGACAATCTTTCCTGTCATATGTACCAGGTAAAAGATGACTCAACAGTATAGTTGTCAGATTTGAATTTGTTATATAGCGTTCTTGTGATATGGGTCTCGGAGTCCCCTTTAACATAGGCTCATACGCTTTATTAACCTATATGGTGCGTATTATCGCCATTCATATACATAGATATTGTTTATTGAGTTGTGTTTAGATTGCAAAACTTGTTCATTTATCACCTGGTGAACTCATTTATAGTATGGGTGATGTTCACATCTATCAAAACCATCTCGGTCCATTGACCTTTCAGCTGAACAGAAAACCACGACCTTTTCCACGTCTCATAATCAAAGACCGACCTGACTTGCAAAAGATTGATGACTTTGTGTTTTCTGACTTTGAGTTGATAGACTATCATCCTCATTCTGTGATTAAAATGCCAATGGCAGTATAGTTGCCATCAAATGATGGAATAATTCAGTCAATATTATTTATCCATTCTGAAGATTAATCATTCTCTTATCTGCATAGAAAGTAAAAGGATATTGGATGGTCCCGAGAGTTCTGCGCGAATAACAATAAACCGTGTTTTCATTGATCTTCTTTCGAGATGGTACGCTTCCTCTTCACATTTTTCAATTTTTGGTGTGATTATGGCGCCAAGTCTTCCCGAAGAGCTTCCATGGGTGGAAAAATATCGTCCAAATAAGATAAAAGACCTTGTCTATCAACAAGAGGTAGGAAATCCATCTTTACTTGGCGTATAAGCTACAACTATCATACAGGCTGCCCAACTGTTGCATAATTGTTTGACCTCCGGAAACTTACCTCACTGTCTCTTTTATGGGCCTCCAGGAACTGGTAAGACCTCTGCAGCTCTTGCCTTTTGTAAAGAGCTGTTTCCTCCTGAAATATACAAAGATCGAGTATTGGAGTTGAATGCTTCAGACGAACGTGGGATCAAGGTTGTCCGTGAAAAGATCAAGCGCTTTGCACAAGGTAGTGTGTCGAGCGCGCAATTTGAAGGTTTCCCTTGTCCTCCTTTCAAAATAATTATTTTGGACGAAGCAGATGCTATAACGCCAGATGCCCAAACAGCTTTGAGAAGAACAATGGAACAGTTTTCCAAAATTACACGGTTCTTCTTGCTTTGTAACTATGTCACAAGAGTCATTGATCCCCTGGCGTCGAGGTGTGCCAAATTTCGCTTTCGATCTCTTCCTATGCAGTTGCAAGTTGATAGGTTGAGGTATATTGTAGACCAGGAAGGAATCATGGTTTCGGACGACATATTACAAACACTCACTAGTTGTTGCAATGGCGACTTGAGAAGGGCAATTATGACTTTGGAAAGTGCTTATTGTCTAGCAAGAGGAAGCAATATCACCGACGAGATTATCAATAGTGTTACATGGCGCGTTCCGGATCATGTTATTTCACAGATCGACTCTAATTGTCTAAAAATATGCTCAAGTGGGGAGAACACTTTACAGTTTTCTGAATTGCGTAACATGGCAATAGAATTCATTAATAATGGCTATCCAGTCTCTGAAATCATATATCAGTTATGTGAAGCTCTTATACCTGTTAACCACTTGAACAAACTTCAAAAGTCTGTTATTATGATAAAATTTGCACAAGCTGAGAAAATGTTGATTGACGGTTCTGATGAGCTTTTGGTTTTGATGGACATTTTCGGGGTTCTGTTTCAAGTTTACAACGAGCCTGATAACGTGGAGAAACTGATTTGGTTAACACGAAACTGACGTTATCAATGAATACTTTTGTAAATCCTCATATACGACCTCGTCCACCGCTCTTGACGTTGGGTCGTCCACGCCCTCGCCCTCTTCTTCTTCCACCATGTGAGCTCGAATGGTTTGAACTTACTTCCCGAGAAGAGTAAAAGGATCGCATAATTTCTTCTGCTTCCTTCTCGTTTGTTTCATTTGTCTTGTTAGCGGAGTTCACCTTTTCTCGTTGATTTGCATTTTTAATAGTAAAATCGTGCAACATATTGGTTAACTACAACAGTTGTCAGTGTTTTCAGATTACTGCTTGCACATATTCTTACTCTTTGAATACCCCTTTCAACACTCATTGGTGACTCCTGTTGTTTTGCAACTACAGTTGCATCGACTGATTGATTACGAGTCACCGGCTTTTGCGGTTGTTTCTTTCCCTGTAAGTTCCACAAAAAGTGAAGCATGGCGTCCTTTGTTTTTTCATCGATAGATATAATATGCTCTTGTTGTTGGTTAGAAACCGCAAGGGTATCTGTTTCTCTGTTTCTTCTTGTTCGATTGATCGTACGCAACTCTCCCTGGAATACAAAAGCATCGATATCAAAGCCTGCAAAACGCAAATTGTCTGGCTTTCTCGTGGCACTATCAAATGGTTCAAATAACGGTGGACCGTCTGCAGCAGTTTGCTGTTTTCTGTTGATTTTCATTTTATTCTCTTCCAAAGCACTCCCTTCCAATCCATCTCCCAACACTTCAATGTCTCGTCTTGTAACAAAAATGACACCGTTGTATACAGTAAGTGGTTGTACAATTACTATTTTGATACCAGGTCTCCACTTCTGATGCAGCTCTACTAAACTTTCATCTTCGACAGCGGTTAAGGTTGTTTCTCCGTCGGACACTTTATACTTCCACTGGTGGTGACCCTTGTGCGTCTTGTTTCCAGCGTGTTCGCTAAGTTCTTCTTCCAGTTTTACACTATTTTGTTGTGGTATGGAAATATTTCTCCGTTCCAACACTTGCAACACCGTATGAGGTTCCAGTTGCTTTTTTTGTAACCCCAACTTTAAACCTGCACCTTGCCAATCCATATGTAACAAAGTTTCACGCTACTCACGTACAAGCTATTACTCTCATCTTAACACAATCTTTCGACACAATTGACCAACCTTACTTTGAAAGCAACTTGCAGACCAAACTTCTCTCTAGTAAATGACCACATCCTTTCATTCCAATCGCTGGTTTCAACATTTATTTTTTTTTATGATGATCCAGAAGAAGCAACAGAATACATCGAATCTATCCATTCTTTGTATCGTTGCTCTATTTGTTTTCTACGAATTTTCAATGTTGGAGTCATTTCTTCCCTTTCAATTGTAAAATCTTCCGGTAACAACTTGTAATATTTGATCTGTTCATAACTAGCTAACCCATCATTCACTTGCTGTACATAACTATCCACCAATTGTAAAACCTTTCTATTTTTCACCACCTCTTCCACCGGTTGCACAATGATTTGTGCCTTGGTACATATATTTTTCAATTGACTTTCATCCAACGTGATCAGAGCCACACAATAAGGACGCCGGTCACCAATCACTACCACATGCGATATGCCGGGATACATCTTCAACCGATTTTCAATCTTTTGTGGAGCGACAAACTTTCCTCCCGCTGTTTTAATCAAATCTTTCAATCTATCCGTTACCCATAAAAAACCCTCTTCATCAAACATACCCACATCGCCAGTATGAAGATAACCATCTTCATCCAAGGCTGTTTTGCTAGCCCCTGGATCCTTGTAATATCCTAAGAATACGTTGGGTCCTTTACAAAGTATTTCGTTGTTGTCTCCCAATTTGACTTGAATAACTGAAGGTACCTTGCCAGTATTACCAGGCCTTATAGCTCTTTTAGGTGAATAGGCAATAATGCCAGTGCTTTCGCTTTGACCATATACTTGTCTTACGTCCATACCTAAATCTCCAAAAAACATAGCTACTTCTTCAGACAAAGGTGCAGCACCTGATGCAAAGGTATGACATCTATCCAAACCAATGGTAACTCGAATCTTCCTCACCACCAACAAAGAAAGAATAAGCCATTCAAACATGGCAGCACGTGAAATAGACTTTCCATAATTGCGATGAAGACGAGCTAATCTACCAAATAGCAAAGTTTGATGCAACAAATGGCGTTTCATTCCTGTAGTCGTCTCAAACTCAGCTTGTAACGCTTGATAAAGTTTCTCCCATACTCTGGGAACACACATAAATATTGTGGGTCGCACTTGAGGTAGTTCTTCTCTTACTCTCTGAATAGATTCAGCAAAATAAACACTACATTTGCCTGCTATAGCTAAAAACAAAGACTGGATGCGTTCTGCTACATGACAAAGAGGTAAGAAAGACAGTAAAATATCTCTTCCTTGACAGTTCAACTCTTCTGCTATTGTCGTTCCAACACAATATATATTTTGGTGAGAATAACAAGCCCCTTTTGGTTGACCAGTGGTTCCAGAAGTATACACTGTCATGCAGAAAGTATCTGGAGTTATCTTCCGAGCATTTTCCTCGACATAATTGGGTGACCTTTCCGAATAAGTTTTACCCAACTCTAATAACCTGGCATATGAAATAATACGAGAATCCGTCTCCACCATATCTCGTTCTTCTTGATTATCTGTTTCCAAAGATAGAACAATGATATATATTAACTTGGTTAGTTGGTTTAAAAAGGGCTTCAACCTGACAAGCTGCTTCAAAGAATCTACAAAGAAGAATTTGGCATCAAAGTTCTGGTTGATGAAAACTATTTGTTCGGCAACATCGTTGGGATAAATCCCAGCTGTCGAACCCCCAAGACACATAGTAGCCAAGTCTGCAAATAACCATTCTGGACAATTAGCCGATAATATAGTCACATGGTCTCCATACGTGAATCCTAACGCAAGCAATCCGTTGGCAGTTTTCACAACTAGTTCTCCATATTGTTTCCAAGTCCACTTGTACCAAGTGCCGTCTCGGCTCCTTTTTGCCAACGCCACACGATTCTGTACTCCATTCAGTCCTTGAACATTGTCAAAAAATAAGTTGAGCAACGTTTCTTGTCTCTTCTTTCCATCTTGCGTCCACTTTTCCTTTGTCGGTTTAAACTTGTTGGTCAACAAGTGATACAAACCGTTTCCATTAGGGTGCTTGGGTAGTAATTCCTTATCAGACCATTCATTGGAGTTGGCTTGAAAAGTTTTTTCATTTTTCTCAGCTGCTTTCCATTGGTCTTTTGCCAGTTTGCAATTGGTTGGTGTGACCCGATAGACTATGTTACAACACCCATTTGATAGAAGCACTTGTTTTTTCAAAATAATCTTTTCATTCCCTGTTGTATTATTGTTCAACTGTCTACCAGAAAAAGGACTTGCTATTCCTAATAGAAAAGCAACGTTCATATTACCCAACAATATCCCTGTAAAATGAGTTGTCTATGAGATACAACCTCGTCCCATCACAGCTTCAAGCAATGTCCATGAGAGAGGAAATGCATTTCTTCTTTTCTATGCACAATTGGGGATAGTTCCTACACAAGGAACTAAATGATTGCTATAAAGTTGGATAAATTTATGAATAATGTGATTTCAAAGTCTCTCTACTTATTTTCATAGTGATGATAATATTTGTTGTTTCCATCAACCTAAATGACAATTCAACTTTTCACAGCAGACAACAACACGAGAATACCTATCGAGTGGTAGTGATGATGGTTATTAAGTGATGGCTTTAAGGAACACGCAATGAAGAGCAAAATCTGGTCTTTCATAAGAAATTGGAAGAGAGTATCGAAGAATAAATAGAAAAGGTTCTTGACTGGCATCAAGAAACACACACTCCTGGCAAAACAACGGAGTGAACCTACCAAAAAACTACATGGCGACACCATATTTCTGAAATATTAAAGCTTGGGACAGCAATTATATGAAATATCGTTCGTTCCTACTTTTGGTATTTTGATTGATGCAGTCAATGGTTAAATACTAGTCCAAGTTACTGGTCCCTATAAGGAGATTTGTTCGGACTGATTGGTGAAGTTCATTGTTATCGACAAATATGTTAGAGCAGTTCAATTCCTTTTGATAGAGTGACCATGTTATGTTCCTAATCTGTATATTCATTCATAAATAACAGACAACATCTAGCCAAACTCCTTGCGCATTATCTTGGTTTTCCAAACTTTTGTGTATCCCAAGTCATGAATATATAAAATATACTATTGGTATTCTCCTAAAGGTTGATATGTTATAAGCTGATCGAGTTTCTCATTTCCCAGTCAATCGCTTTTATCGATTTGCTACTATTTCATCCAATTTTTAACGTAAATGAAAAGTCCAAACTTGGAAAAAGATTTTTTCAATTTCCCACGTTTCAATTTAGCATCGCCTAGTAACGAAGCCCTTCTTCCCCTCTTAGGCTTCTACAAATTCACACAAGATTGAAAACAGGATATCTTATTACATCGTATTTTTTACGGAAACAAGCCTTGGTTACATTACTCCCTCGTGTAGGAGAATCACTCCAAGAGCAATAGACTGAAAGCAGAATATTTGTACTCACTACCAGTCATACTGTCATCAAGTATGATTTTATTCGTTCATTTTGACTACAACTACTTTACGAAATAAAACAGTATGACTATTCTGTTCATTATTCGTCCTTGAGAAGGAACAATTCGCATTACATACAACGCAACCAGAAAGCTTGACATATTTGACAGCATCAATAGGAACAAGGCCTAAATATGGTTTTCCACGAGGCGTATTCAGGAGCCAATCCCTGAACCTCCCGTCTTTCTCTAAATTCTTCCCTTGTAGCCTTACTCTTGACCTTAAACTTTCAAATCTCCCTTCTTCACAATTGGGCAATCAGATGACCTGTTCTTTCAATTGTACAGTTACTTCAGTCAGACCCTTGTGCTCATTTCGACATAACCTTCAAGTGGCCTCCACGGCGAGTATAGTCCAAGTTCCTATAAACAACTTGGTCATCTTTTGGTCATAGTTGGCAAATATAAGATACACTTGCAATTGTAGCGAGTCTAGGCACTAAACCACTCAGTTTTTAAGAGTTTCCATAGCATTTAGTCGTTTATTGAGTCTCCAAACGAACTTGACAGTTTGAGTACTAGTTGCAAAACGACTCCGCACTTGGAAAATCAAGTAGAAATAGATATTGTTGGGGGAGATCCATTTGGAGATGTTAATCTGAGTGAAACTCAATCCATTTATTTCTTTTTCCTTTCCGTTGGGTGTATCCATTGATACATTTCCAGTGTTCTAATTTATATCCAATATGACGTCTCTTCCAATACCCATCAACAGAAAAGAGGAGTCAACTCCAACTTCTTCTCCTGGTAAGAGTCCTTCACCACGATGGGAGGTACGAGCAGTTCGAACACCAACAGGTAGAAGGAAGCACTTTTACGTGGACCACGAAAGAAGAGCTACTTACTGGAATATGCCAAAAGAACAAGAGAAGCAAGAACCAGATTCTTATTCATCTCCACCATCGGAGGAAACTTCCCAACCCAATTTCCCACCTCCACCTCAATATTATGCAGAAGAAACTGAGCAGAGTTACACAGCTTTCTGAGAAACCTATTATTTGTTAGGGTAATGGTTGCATATAGTACTTAGAAACTGGTTTGTGTCATGGTTTACATATAAATGGCTTCCCTTTCTTTGTCTCCTCCTTTCAATATAAGGAAAAACTCACACGATGTGGATATCCTTATTTATTTCCCCAAAAAGAAAATAGAAGAAGAAATAGCAGTTAATCAATTTTGTTGGAAGCACCATATGAGTCTGCAATTCCAAAATGATATTTCGCAACTAATCTATCAAATGTACCAGTATAAAATATGATCATCGCTATCAACAAAATCGCATGTCCTACACATACACCCAAAAAATATCTTAGAAAGATGACCTATCACTTCATTTCCTGTTTTACCGGTCAAATGTAATGAACGATACACTTTGAAACTAGCTTCAAATGATAATGCCTAGTATGATTGTGTTTCATTATCATGGTCGAGTTACAACTACTTTTTATCCTTCCTTACCGTAAAAGAGATAATGAAATACGAACAAGTGAAACGAGTCAACAATATGGAAGCAATGCGCCAACAAACAGCAACTGTATGATGAGGTGTCACCAACGGACGCAATCGTTTCCTAATCTAAATGAGAAAAGTCAATATAAATACCAAAAATTGAATGTTGTCTATACATACTTTGCGATGAATGGAAGTCACCACAGACATGGTCACAAAAAACAGATAGTAACCCGGATAGAATCCATGCCAAAATGCAGAAATAACAAAAGCATAATAAAGATTCCAAGGTCGAACCATTCTACGTCCATTGAACAAACAGATGGAATATGAATTGTATCTTTCATTATACCTTTCATAGACATATCTTCTTAGCCACACATTTGTTGTTTTGTTCCAACTGGAAGTCAATTCTCGAGGATTCTCTGCCAACTCAAACCCCAATATGTCAATGACTTGAATGGCTTCAAAACGCCTAGGTTCCTGTTCACTCAAACGTCCTTCACATCATTCTCAGTTATACAGAAACACACACAAACACATATAACCATATACTTACCCATCCCACTCGATGCCAAAGCACCTTCCGCCAATTTCCAAGCAAAATAATATTTGAAACGGTAGCCAAATAGTATCACATCAATCCACAGAAAACGAACCAACCAATGGCCCATAGAAAGAAAACGCTATACACACAAATACGTATATAAATATTCGATCCATTTTCCTTATTCCATTTCCAACGATACCTCATCACCTAAAAGTTGAATAGGAAGCCATTTATCTCCAATCAAATAGATTGTGAGACAACCTAGGCCTTGTACTAATCTACCAAATCCTAATCGTGCTGCATCCTATCCAACAGTTTCAATATCCACTACTCATATCTTCGTGTTTTTTTGTACCTTGATACATCGTCTATTTTGTAAATGGGCTTGCCAATCAACAAACTCCAAATAGGGACCAACCAATAAGGAAGGTGGAAACAAAATAAATGCATAAAATTCCAATATATTGGGAAGTGTGCGAATACTTGTGCCTTTCTGTTCGGTTTTCCACTCACTGTTCATCATTCCATCTATAAGCCATGCATGATTACTCATGGACGATTGGAAGTCTATGGAAACAAAATATATACCAACCATGAAGGGCATAACTGAGAGATATTACTTTCTGAGTAACAATCATCAACGGTAACGTAAAATCGAGTGACCAGCCCAAATAATCGGTCCATTGTCTATAGATATGTCCCACTGATAGGTATCTTGTGGCAACACTAGTGAGACAAAGCAATTGACTATATCAACACTTACAAGAATGCCCAAAAAAATACATAGTGATGTTGTCTCTTACAATTGGTTAACATGATGAGATAACAGACAAAAGAGGCCACCACAATATGTAACGAGTGTATACCCAACGCTGTCAATCCCAACCAACCACCGGTAACAAGGGAGAAAAGAATCCTACACAAGCTTTGTGAATACATAAGACAGTCTTCATTCCGCGTCCATTTACCGAAGTGTTGGGTAATGAATCCATCTATACAGCACACCCAAAGGGAACGCCTGTTATAGACGACAGTCAATACAATAGTTAAAATCAATTATCTCAACACTTACTAGTAACAGACAGAGTACATAGTTCACTTCGTTAACTTTGGCACCAAACAGGGTAGCAATTTCAGTTGCAAGCCAACTCAGTAACCACTGCATCGACGACAACAGCAGCGACCAATTATTGAAAAAGATTCCAGTTGATGGAGGATTCATCATGATGAAAGCACATCAACTAGGAATTCTTCCATTCTTGTTGTAATAAAATTCCATTCTACTTGGAACATAAGCAGCTGCTTCACAAGTATTCCTTACATTTTCTCTATTGGGGGAAGAATCCATTGTCGTCATGTCCTTGGCTCTTATAGGAAAACTTGTGTGCTTTACATTGGCTATTTGTTCCTTTTCAGAAGGTATACAAGTAGTTTCTCGAAAGAACGCTGTGTTTATTTTGTATTCTTAGGTATACTGTATTTATTGGTTTATCGCACGGAAGACTATCAACGGAAAATTGCGCACTTTCACGAACTCAATCGCAAGTGTAAGTCGTCGTTTCTAAAAGGATAATTTTATGGATTTGCTACGAACTCTAGTGGAAAAGGAAAAGAATGCCATCGTTACCTATGACCGACGTCGTGCTCAAGAAAAGAAGATCAGCAACTTGGAAGAAAGTGTAAAATCAGCTTCTGCTGACTTGAACCGTTCTAAAATGAAGGTCAACTTGGCAATATCAGCGATGTATTTTGTGTTTTATCGCTTTCTCAACGCACTCTTTCAGCATCAAGTGATGGCAAAGCTTCCCTTTGTTCCCATCAAGTGGTTATGGGGAATGACTCACCGTAACTTGGAAGGAAACGACTATACAGACTGCTCCTTTGTCTTTCTTTATACTCTAGCTTCCATGTTCCTCAAGGCGATCATATCTAAAGCAATAGGAACTGCTCCACCGAGAACTTCACTGGATATCTTTCAAGAGCCTAAAAAAGAAGAAGAATAAACTTTTATTGAACAAACGAAAGAGCAAACGTTGTTGCACAATTCTTTACTACTTCAGACTTCTCAGAACCTACTTTCGCTTGACCTTGTGCTTGATCATCCTTTCCACCACCTTTACCATCCAACTCCTTCAAGGCAGCTTCTACCCAGTCCTTTGCAAAAAGTCCTTGTGAAATATGTTGTGGACAAACCAAAGCTGACACAACAAGTCTACGTTTCTTGTCGTCCGCTGAGATCAAACATATACTGACTTGAGGATAATTCGTCTTCACACTAGACAATAGTTTGGACAATACTTTCGCATCTCCTTGTATCTCTTCCAAAACCAATACAAATATTTTGTTTCGATTATGAATACTTTTATCAATTCGCTCCATCACTTCCTTTTCAACCTTTGCCTGTTGTTCTTTTTTCTTTTGAAGCAATTGTTTATTCAGTTGCTGTAGTTGTTCCTTGAAATGCTGCTTGGAAAGAAGAGGAATCAACGCAGTATCTACTCTTTGACCAACTTTGGACAGTTCCTCATTCAATTCATCCACAGGAAGCTCTTGTAATAGATTCACTTCATCTTGAAGTTTTTGAGCATCTATGATGGCTTGTTTAGCTGCCTTTCCAGTTAGAGCAACAATTCTTCGGATTCCTTTTGCAACTCCTCCTTCTTCAATGGTCACAAAAGCTTCAGCTACTTTGGTATTACTTATATGTGTACCACCACACAACTCTACACTATAATCGTACCACATCTCGTTCTCCGGATCTCTCAACATTTCATCAATATTGCCTCCAACTGCAACAATTCGCACTGGGTCAGGATACTGTTCATTGAAGATTGCTCGAAGAGAACGAATGGACATTGCAGAGGCCAATGGAGCTACTTTAGATACTACAGGGAGAGCTTCTTCAATCTTTGCCTGTACAATCTCATCCACCAACTTTAAATCATCACGACTCATACCTCTGTTGGCAGCAAAGTCAAATCTAAGTTTGTTGGGATCTACCAAGGACCCTCGTTGATCACATGTTGGACCAAATATTTTCCTCAACGCAAAGTTGAGTACATGAGTCATGGTATGATTGGGAGCGATCTTTTGCCTTCTTTGATAATCAACTTGACACACAATCTGGTCTCCAACTGACATATTTCCCCAAGATAAGTAACCAGCATGCAATATATATCCACCATATGACTGAACATCGGTCACTACAAACTCTCCACTAGTAGCACCACCATCTTTCTTTATCAGTACAGTTCCCGTATCTGCAACTTGACCACCAGCCTCTGCATAAAAGTTGGTTTCCTTCAAAACGACACCCAAATATTGTTCTCCATCTTGTGTATCTTTTGCTCTATTATGATGGAAACTCGTTTGGAAATGCTTACCATCAAATAGAGCTACTATGAAAGAACTCAATGATTCAAACCAACGATATTTGGCTTCATCTACACTAGGCATTATTCCATTCTTCTGCAAGTGAAATATTTCATCAGCTCCCAATTGCAATGACTTGGATCCTACTTCATTCGAGAATCGGTCAGCTCGAGATATCTTTCGAGCATTTTCAAGTGCTTCATCAAAACCTCGAACGTCCACTTTGAGACCACGTTCCCTTGCCATCACTTCAGTCAAGTCCAATGGGAATCCCATAGTATCATATAGAAAGAAGACATCTTGTCCAGGAACGATAGTCTTTCCTTCATTTTCTAAATGAGATGCCAACTTATTAAATGCTTCGATACCCTTTAAGAGTGTTCTTCCAAAGGATTCTTCTTCTTCAAGAATAACTTGCTTCACAAAATCCACTCGCTGTTGAAGTTCTGGAAAAGCATCTTTCATCTGTTCTACTACCACATCCACTAATGAGGAGATGAGACCAGTCTTGGCACCTAAAAACTGTTGTGCATATCGTACTGCTCTCCGAAGAATTCTTCTCAATACGTATCCTCTGTCATTATTCGAAGGTACTGCTCCATCTGTAATGGCAAACGTTAATGTTCTCACATGATCGGCAACTACTCTATAGGCAGTATCCACCATATCCTTATCTTGCGAACCAATCGTCCCAGTGTATCTTCTACAACCCGTTTTCTCTTGAATAGCCAAGAAAAGTCCAGAAAATACATCAGTATCATAATTAGAGCCAACTCCTTGTAATATAGAAACAACTCGTTCGAATCCCATTCCAGTATCGATATGTTTGTTTGGAAGTAACTTGAGTGTGCCATCCGTCTCCCTATTAAACTGAATAAACACCAAGTTCCATATCTCTATCACTGAAGGGTCGTCCTTATTGACTAACTCTGCAGCATTTCTATTTCCCAAACGATCAAAATGGATTTCACTACAAGGACCACAAGGTCCAACGTCTCCCATCTCCCAAAAGTTATCTTTCGCACCAAACGGAAGAACTCTGTCTTCTGGCAAATATTTCAGCCAAATATTCTTTGCTTCCCAATCAGGTTCCAGTTTCCATTCCTTACTTCCACCAAAATAGGTTGCATACATTCGTTCCTTTGGTAACCCAAATACCTGGGTCAAAAGCTCCATTGCCCAAGCTATGGCTTCTTCCTTGAAATAATCTCCAAACGACCAGTTACCCAACATTTCGAAAAAAGTGTGGTGATAGGTGTCCTTTCCGACATCCTCCAAGTCGTTATGTTTACCACCTGCTCGAATGCATTTCTGGGAGTTACAAGCCCTTTTTAGCTTGCTCAAAGGACTTGTTGGATCCACAGTTCCCAGAAAAACTGGTTTAAATTGATTCATACCAGCGTTAATAAAGAGCAATGTTGGGTCTTCAAAAGGTATCTGACAGAAAAGGGTTCAACTTATCTGCTAGTGTTTGTTCAAAGTTTCCAACTTACCACTGGGCTAGATGGATAAAAAACGTGTTCCTTTTGTACAAAAAAGTCTATAAAAGACCGTCTCACTTGAACAGACGACCACATGATATTGGCTAACAAAAAGGATCGTTCCACAACGCAATTTTCCACTTAAAGATTGTATTGAAGAATGAATTGGTTAAGCCACAACTTTGTTGCGTATTATTTTCTCAAATACAAATCCACAATACAATATATGTAAACTTATATATACGAGTACATGGGAAATTTCAGCCAGTATTCATAAATATCGCTATCACTTCTATCTCAACATTGCCATCATGGGATAGAAGATGAAACGTTCCGTTGCATCGGAGGCCAACATTCACAAACAATATCAACAATACAACTTCCATCTTTCAAAAAATTCAGATATTCTTTCAATAAAAACTGTGGATGTTTCTCCCAAATCAATAACAAATCTTTCCTTCGATATATCTTGTGTTGGTGCAATTCCATATATAGCTGCATGACACAGGGTTTCGAAGGCGACTGAATCATCACAGCTGGTGTCTCTTTCAAGTATTCTGTCCACTGTGCCAACAGTTCGAACACTTGTCCTTGTAAAAAACTTTGTGCAAATACTCGATAACGATCCATCATAACCCAATTGTACTTGTTTCCTTCATTACTAACCTCGGCATATTTCTCATCATCGAACGGTACTTGAAATATTCCCAAAGGCCACTGACGAGGTCCATAACGAACTTGAACTGAACAAACAACACAACCTCGATCAACATCATATCTTGGAAGTGGATATAACAAAGGTTGAGAAAAGGTACACAAAAAAGTTGCCACATCTACCAACATACTTGCAGTGACAACAGTACAATATCTTATATACACATGCTTAAAAGAATGGCTATCTGTAGCTGAACAAGACTTGTCTACCAACTCTACATAGCAAAGAAAATCTATTGAAGACGAAGGTTGGGATATCATTCGATCTCGAGATAAAAATACAATTCTTCCAGAAAAAGTTTCAAAAGCTTCCCTTTTTCGTCTTCCTTTTAGACCCAACTGAGTGGCTTCAGCTACTGACAAGTGACGACAGACTTGATCGGGAAAACAACTAAGAATAGTCCTTACCAATAAATTACGCTCCTTTCTATTAGGAGGATGTAAGGAACTTGGAAAGCTGCAATGCCAAGATTCCGATATCCAACCCAGTTTTATCAAAAGTCTGGATAATTGATTAACTATGAGCGATACTTCTCTCACTGATTTATCACGTAAGCCATATTTCTCTGGTGATTCAGGTTGAGCATTGAGAACAACATTGTACTCCCAAGCACAAAATGTATATAAAATGGATAATATCTCACTTGATGTATCTTTCATGGAAATCCATGTCTTTTTCTCTTCTAGTTCATTCTCTTCTTCTTTGAAAACAAACAAGTCTGGAACAGTTAAAATGGCAGCCATTCTTATAGCACAACCTATCAAGGTAACAGAAATACAATTCTCTATGACCAACTTCCCTAATCGAGAAGATAAGGGAAGTTTTGCTAATTTCTTTCCAAGAGAAGTAAGAATAGACTCAGTGGAGGAAATATGTAATGCTCCCAACTGATGGAGAACCCTTTCTGCGTTTTTAAGCGATTCCTCGCTTGGTGGTGAAGGAAATGGAAAGTTATGGACATCAATCTTCAATGACTTGAGTTTCAACAACAAAGCTTCCGCAGGGGTTGTTTGTATTTCTGGCTCTTCTTGTTCTTTCATCTCATTCAAAAATACAGCTGCAGAATAGAGACGATAACAATGTCCTTCACATATACGCCCCGCTCTTCCAGCTCTTTGTTCTGCACTCGATTGACTTGTCCATTTGACTCGAAAACGTATAGTAGAAAATGCTTCTTTGCCTTGCATCGAAGTATATTCTTTCTTCTTCACTCGACCACTGTCCACTACATACACTACATTTGGAATGGTAACTGATGTTTCAGCTACGTTGGTAGCAACAACAATAGTTCTACATTCCTTCTTAGGTACAGAAAATATTCTTTGTTGCTTCTTCC
>NW_005178474.1:202237-283713 GCF_000341285.1 Galdieria sulphuraria
AATAAAACCTCCAAGGCTTCTTGTAATAGACACCATAAGCACAAGCTAACGATAAGGGACCCCACAATATGGAGGTAGGTACTTCTAACGCCACGGTACAATCATGAAATCTACCCCCCCGTGGATCTGCTTTGGCATATTCCTTGAAAACAACGTTATCAATACCTAATATCGCAACATTACCCAATACCTTCCATAATATAGCAGACCAGTGAGTTGCGCGATTAACAGTAGTGGTCAAGGAGTGGATGACAAAAGGCAACTCACAAAATAGATGAGTTGCAGCATCTATTAAGAACCATGCCAATACTGCAGTCTCTGCACTACTGAGTTTCTTAGAATATGTTTTCTTAGTTTGCGACATTACGCTTTGTAGTCACACAATAAATGATAGGGTGGAGTCCTTCCTCTCTCCCAATTCCTACCCTTTGATTTGGCGGGCCATGTGGTGTCACTGAAAAATGGTTCTTCGCCTCTTTTTGGAAAGATCGAAAAGCAACTTGATTTCTATATTTGGTCAATCCATATTGGAAACCTGTAGATTGACTATGGAATGTACTTGACAATTTCAAAAAGGGGAACACAGCATCTCGGACTATCCTTAAATATCTTCAATGGAATTGATACTTTTAAACTTTCAACATATTTCCAAAGGCTCTCCAATTGAAAGTATCGTAGAGAGACATAAACTTCAAATTGGAAAATATGAATATTTATTATTCCCAAAACAACAGATATCCAAATGGACAAAACTATTCCCAACAGATACCTTATAAATAGAGATATGTATCTCATCCAAACCACAAAAGTTTCTTCAAAGGATGCAACCAACCCATCGTTGTCCATCTTTTTTATGCATCAAGAAGAAGAATCCCAACTCTCTTCACTCAAGTAGGTAAACATCACATATTATCTAAATCGTGTGAGGGTTCATCACTTTTTGATGTATTACAAGATGCTTTAACAAAACGACCATACAAGCGAGGTCGATAAACAGCCAATCGCTTTCTACATTCATAGCGTACCTTGTTTGCATAATTTCGACGATGCTTCTTGTAATAATACCGTGCTAATGCTGCCATACGATAACTACTCAACTCATATTGAGACCAATCCGTAGGTTTGTACAACACGGATGCATCTTGTTCCAGTAAATCTTTCGGAGAGGCTTTCGATTTTCTTCTTTTTCTTCTTCTTGTCGCATTCAATGGACAGCTTACTTTTGGCAACTGCAAATGACTTTGCATAAGATTCGCTTTCATCAAGTCATGACACTCTTGTAAATACTCATCGCATTGGGTCCAAGGCACCTCTTTTACAATCTCCTTGCACGTCTTGAATGAATTTTTCTCTACATTATCCTTATTGCAACTTGACTGGGAACGATTGGAATGTCCTTCGGTTGCGAACGAATAAGATAGAAAATTGGAAGGGTACATCGAGTTTCTATCTCTAGTCAACAGTAACGACGCTTCATCCCTCTGTTGCATATACTTATAAATAGATGATATGTCTGTACCATTATATGTAGAAGAACCCAAATTGATTTCCACGCTTTCTTCATCGTAATCTTCCATTGGATAGCACTGTCGTTTCATTTCCACGTTGTTGAGGTCGGGACATACTACATGGTTCTCCACAGAAAAGCTTTTTGAAAAATCTTCTTCTTGAGAGTATGAATCAAAGCCACTTTGATAACCTGAAGTGTACCAAAACTCTAAACGGGCCTGTTCTCTCCGTACCTTTGAGTCCGACGCATTTTCTGTACAACTAGAGTGAAGAGTCTCATTCCTCCCCTGCCAGTTATTATATAACGGTGACTGAAAGAGAAGGCCTTCCACTTCTTCATGAAAACTATAAGAACTTTCGCAACTATTCGTATCGGAAAGACTACCTCGAGGATGCTCTTCTCCATATACTCTCAAGTGAGTTGCTGTTTCTTCATACCCCTTGCAACTATCAATGGCTGGCTGTTCTATAGTGTCTGACATTGTGTTCATAGAGTGGTTCATTCTTTCATGATATCTCAAGAGTAACGCCACGATAGATACCTCATGTGCTCAATTCCATTTCAGGCGATCCGCCTCCTCCATTCGTGATTCGTTCTCTCTTCTCTTTCTATTGGGAATTTTATCAAATATGATGATTTTTATGCTTTCTTTCAAATGGAAATTCAATGTAATTGAATGTTTATCAATTCTCTCATGCTACTTCTCTATCTATCTACATAATATATATATCTATATATCTATATATATGTATATATTTGTATTGCTTTCTAGGATAATCAATCGAATAATATGCGAGGACATGTTTGGAAGAATCATTCCATTTTTCCTATTTGATCTTTCGCAATGAAAGCCAAGCGGACTTTTCAAGAAGAAAAGAAATACTTCCATTTAATAAGACCGTATACCTATGAAATAGAAACAGGGTTTGTGGAGAATATGCGAGTTCCAGGCATTTTCTATGTCAACGGTAAACTTGAAGAGCTAGTATTTTCGGAACTGCAAAACTTTTGTGAAGGTGGAATGACCGGTGGTTTCCTACCCGCAGTGAAACAAATCGCCAACGTCGCTTCGTTACCAGGTATTGTGAAAGCTTCCATAGCCATGCCGGATGTACACTCTGGTTATGGATTTGCCATTGGTAACGTCGCAGCCTTCCGTATGGATGACCCTGAAGCAATCGTCTCACCTGGTGGAGTTGGCTTCGACATCAACTGTGGTGTTCGTTTGTTGCGAACCAACTTGTTGGAAAAGGATATACAAGATAAAAAGGAGCTACTAGCACAAACACTGTTTGACTACATTCCAGTAGGAGTAGGTTCCAAAGGAGTCATACCTGTGGGATCCAAACAACTGGAAGAAGTACTTCAATATGGTATGGATTGGTCATTAAGAGAAGGTTATTCATGGGCAGAAGATAAGGAACACTGTGAAGAATATGGACGTTTGTTGCAAGCTAATCCTGCTAAAGTGAGTAGTCGAGCAAGGAAACGCGGATTTCCACAGTTGGGAACTCTTGGTGCAGGTAACCATTATGCAGAAATACAAGTAGTCGATGAAATATATGATACTTTTGCTGCCAAGAGGATGGGCTTGGTGGAAAAAGGACAAGTGTGTATCATGATTCATTCAGGAAGTCGAGGTTTGGGACATCAAGTTGCTACAGATGCCTTGCAGTTGATGGAAGAAGCCATGGCAAAGGACCATTTGAAGTTGAATGATCGTCAACTTGCTTGTGCTCGTATACAATCGAAGCCTGGCCAAGATTACTTGGAAGCCATGGCAGCAGCAGCCAATTATGCGTTTGTTAATCGTTCTTCTATGACTTTTTTAACGAGACAAGCCTTTTCAAAAGTATTCGACGTGAGTGCTGATGACCTCGATATGCATTTGGTATATGATGTCAGTCACAATATTGCCAAGATAGAGGAGCATTGGTACGATGGAAAACCTGTTCAACTTTTAGTACATCGTAAAGGGGCAACCCGTGCGTTTCCTCCTTATCATCCTCTTATTCCTGTAGATTATCAAGTAACGGGACAGCCTGTACTTGTAGGAGGTACTATGGGCACTTGTAGCTATGTTTTAACTGGTACCGAGAAAGGAATGGAGGAAACCTTTGGAAGTACTTGTCACGGGGCAGGAAGAGCACAATCTCGTAGTAGTTCTAGACGGAAACTAGACTATCAAGATATTTTAAATAACTTGAAAAACAAGGGCATTTCTATTCGAGTTGCTAGTCCCAAGTTGGTGACTGAAGAAGCTCCAGAAAGTTATAAGGATGTTTCCGAAGTAGTGGATACATGTCATGTAGCTGGTATTTCTAAGAAATGTGTAAAACTTCGACCAGTTGCAGTGATTAAAGGATAATCGAATCCTTTTGTCGCCGACGAGGGAAGAGTGGGACGGAGATGCAATGCGATAAGAATGATTGATTGATTGATTGATTATTGACTATTTTTGGGCGTTTGGATTGCGGAGGGAGAGAGTTGTAAGGCGCCATTGCAGTTCGTCTTTGTTGAGAGAAAGTCACCACATATAGACTCTGAATCTTTTCAGAGTTCTCGGAATGCTACTGTTTGACTATCCTTTATTTTGTTAAGAGAGTTTATGGTTATACCTAATACGCCATTGTTACTGAGTGTGCAAGTCGTTCTCTTCCGCGTTTTCCTGAGTGCTTTTCGGGAAACTGAGAGAATTTCTTAGTGGTTCAATATATGCCAGCTCCTTACTGGACAGGGGGTGTTTGGCAAGCGGTAAGTATACACTTGCACGACTATTCAATATTCTCAACCACTGCGAAAATACAAGGCGCCAAGTATGTCGGGAATATATGGAACGAACCAGTTGATGTATGAAGATCATATGACTTATGCCTCTTTGCCAAATTGTTCTTGCGTTTCGGAAGATTGTTGCTTCGAAGACGGGCAGCCTGCTGGATTCTGTGGTAGGAAACACCTGTTCCAGAGCGAAGAAGCTTTAGTTACTTGCATATCCAACTACATCAATCAAAGAGTGACCTCCAATAACCAGGTGAGTATTTCATACGCTTCAGGTGAACTAACTAACCTTTTTTCTTCGACAGGATGCTCAATTGGAAAAGTTGTCAACTATCTTCCACGCAATTAGACCACCCTCCATATCGGTATTGGATTATTTGTTGCGCATGTTTAAATATGCCTTCTGTTCACGTTCTTGTTTTATTATTGCTATCGTTTATTTGGAAAGAGTGGCAGCAAAAGAACGTGCCTATCAGCTGACTTGTTTAAACGTGCATCGTTTGCTCATCACTAGTTTGATGCTTGCTGCCAAGTACTTGGACGACATTTATTATAATAATGCATATTATGCTAAAGTAGGTGGTGTGTCATTGGGTGAAATGAATTTGTTGGAGCTGGAACTCTTAGAAGCTCTTAACTTCTCCTTGGCAGTGGACAAAAAGGAATATTTCCTTGTGGAGAATCTGCTAATTTCAGAAGCTTGGGCATGTAACAGTGCTTCACACGTATTAGTTGCCAATAACTTTGTACCGTCCTCTCCTTCATCATCCTTTAGCAACTCTGGGGCTTTTTCTAGTTTCAGATCAACAAAGAATACAAGATATGATTCAACAACTAACGCGAAAGGTACCTTTTATTATCCTTCAGAATTCATTTGGAGGCCAATATCCAATCTTGTAGAGTACAACTTAATTTATAACGGAAGGTATTATATTTCTCAAAAGCCTCCACCAGGCTTTGAAAGAGTTTATCCCAATATGTATTCAGGAAATGTTGGTTATCCTATGCTTGATGACAGGTCGAGTCGCCACGAATTATCTGCTTCTATAGAATGGGTTCCAAATGGAGTTTCACCAGTAACACCCGAATGTGTTCAAGTGGGTCCTCCACAGATGTTTCATCGACCCTGTGCAAGAAGATTTTAAGATCCGATGTGGAATGTTCGTTGGTATCTTTTTATCATTGCATGTGTAATTTTTTGTTGTTATCTGTTTGAAAAAGAAAACTATTGGCTTTTTGTGAGATTGGGTTTCCATGTTATCCATTGTTCTTCTTTAGGCACCCAACATTGTATACCCCATTCTTCCTGTACAACTCGTGCAAGATAATCCATCTTTTCTCCTTCTCCATGAACAAGCACGATGCAACTTGGTTTCCACTGTGAAAAGAACAACAACAAGTCTCTCGTATCTGCATGAAAACCAAAGTGTAAATTCATCGTCTGCTCCACAAAAACATATCAAAAACACAACAAATATTCTCTCAATAACTCACCTTGCAACGAATACGAATAGATTCATTTTCATTTGTTATCTTGTTCTCATCACAACATCCTTCCTCCAACAGTCGTTTCTCTATCGTTCCCGATATACAAAAATGAGGAATGATCAACAGATTCTTTTCATCCGGTGCAATCCTTCGAAAAACTTGCAACGATAAACCTCTTGCCAATGTTCCCGGTGTAGTTAACGCCACCAATGGTCTATCCCACTCTTCAACAGCATCCAGCAACTGTTCTGGATCGACAACTTGGACTCGACTCCACCACGTCTGATAACTCATCATCTGTTCATCCCTGGTCGATGGCGTACGAGTCCAATGAGCAAACTCAGTATATATTTGCAACACTTGATGAGCATTTTTGGTGGAAAAGAGAATAGGAAAGGATAAATGAAACCGTTGCCAATACATTTCTATTCACAAAGCATCAGTATTTCCCTATTCAACTTGTCTTCTCTACTTGCCCAATAATAACAACAACTCTTGCGCCCTACCAATAGCAAATACCGGTACAAGCACTTTGCCACCATCCAACAGACAATCCAACACATTCTGAATGAACTCTACTTGATTGTTCAATCTTCCATCCTTGAAACTGGTGGCGTAGGTTGCTTCGCTTAAGATAACGTCGGGTGGGTAGGGAATATCATCAACCCGTGCTGGAGGTAAATGAAAAGTAGGACAACTGGTAAAGTCACCTGTATACAATATTCGATGGTTGTCTACGACGATGCTAAACATGTAAGCACCCAGCACATGTCCAGCCATCCAACTATGCACTTGAACATTTTCACCGACCGAAATAGATTGTCCAGGTTCCATAATCGTTACCTTTGTTAAGCAACTTTCTACTTCTCGTTGTGTATACGACCACTCGGAGCGACTGGAATCCGTCCATTCATCGTCGCCACCCCAACTACCTACACACTCTTCCAATATGTAGTATGAAAGTTTTCTTGTAGGCTCAGACATATAAATAGGGCCATCGTAACCCCATCTCTCGGTTAATATAGGTAGAGCTCCGACATGATCGGCATGGCAGTGTGTGATAAAGACAGCTTTTAAAGGACCATAAGAAAAAGCTAAACCAAAGTTAGGGTATCTTCTATCATCCTGATACGAAGGATGTAGACCACAATCTAACATAACTAATCCTTCTGATGTCTTTAATACAAAACAACTTTTTCCAACTTGGCGACAGGCACCCAGTGTGAACAATTCCATCGATACCACCTCCTCTTCTCATGAGAAAAAGACAGGGAGATGGTTTACATAATCCACATCAGCAAGTAAAGAGGATATCATGGACTTGATGGGAAGTTTCTGAGTTCCCTCTAAAAAAGGATCTTCTATGACGTGACCAATTTCTTCAATGGCAAATAGCGACCAACAGACAAACGCAGTGACAGGAACGGTTAGAAACTTGAAATGGGATACAACAAGCAACGGAAAAGTAAAACACCACAATGAAAGAAATCGACTGGTGTGTCTTGAATATCCAAGTGGAACGGGAGTCGTGATAATACGTTCACAACCTGACAAAACTTCCATTAGACTACTCAACTGCCATTCCATTTTAGCACGCTGTACAACCCAATCGGATACATTGGTGGTTTCCCTAAAGGCAGCTTTGATTTGCATCGACAATTGAAATAACACAAAGAGGGGAGGATTCGGAGAATGTACAATCTCATCAGCGAAGATATCTACGAAATGGGAGGAGGAATCACTGTATTCCGGATTGGAACGAATCATTTTTCGAAAAGAAACGACATCCGCTGTGCCTTGAACATGTTGTAGAAAGGCGACAAGAAAAAGTTTTAGAAGCATGACAAGACGAATCTTGATCACTTGAAACTTTTCTTCGTTGAAGTAGGAATGAATACAACGAGTCATCTCTCGAGACTGAACAGCTAATACACCTACCAATTTACGTGCTTCCCAAAAACGGTCATAGGCCGCATTCGTTCGAAAAACCAACAATAATCCCATGGCACTTCCAAGTAGCGTATGAGGTATCGGATTGAAAGGAGGAACCTTAAAAAAGTGGTCAAATAAAGAAACAAGAAACGAAACACAACATGTCCAAAATAAATGACTACGAATACGACTTAAAATAATGGATTTGGGAAGCGAAAGCAAGCAACGACTCCAATCTGACGAAGTGTAGCGTTCTGCTCGTTTTAGACTGCAACACAGGTTGAGCTTGAGATGCGAACGGAGCAGTCGAAAACCTCCAAATACAATAGATGCTGGCTTGAAATAGCCATAGCGACCGGGACGAGCAAAACCAATACAACTACGGTTGCAACAACAACCTATAAACATGTACGAAAAATCAATAGACTGTCCCATTTCTACTATAAAATTATTCTCTCATCGTCTTCACAGAGATGTCAAGTCTTCCTCTTAAAGTGCTGTAAACATGAATTATGACATTACAATAACTTTGATGGTAGAGTTTACTGTAAAAATCCTGCAGTAGTCTGTGTACCTGTAAGATCTAGTCTTGAGTCCAAATAGAAATCTATGAATGTCAACTGTAAGGTAAAGCTTTCAGCACCAGTTGCAAAAAAGATGCTAAATAAACAATTGAATTTCAAGAATAAGATACAGTCGATTTCAAAAAGGCTTGACAGTGAGAACTCCACATCTAGATTAACTCACTTCAAGAATAAAGATAAAGGGCAGGAAAGGCGTGCATAAGAAAGAAAACCAAAAAAGACGAAACAAATTCTTTAAAACATACGTCAAAAACTATCCTGCCTTAAAGAGACTGCTAAAGAAAAACAAACTCCCAACAACAATTCCCTCTCACAGTATCAGTAGACTAAATGTAAATAAATAACAAAGGATTTTTCCGAAAACAAAAATGGTCTAAGGTTCGAAGCCATAAAAAAGAAATTTGGCAATAAAATTCTTACGCAAAAAAATTAAAAAAATGACATTGACAGAAAAAACATTAAAAATTAAATGGAAAATTAAATACTTTCAGAAAAGATTGCCTAGTTTGATCCTCAAATATTTTCAAAAATAAGACCTTCTGAGCATTTTGTTTATCTTTAGAGTATAAAAATTAAATTTTAATTCTATTATCAAAAATTGTTTGGTTTTCGCAAATGTTATCTCAAATTGTATTTGTATGAAAATTAAATATGAGCCGATTCTTTGGTTCGACTTCGTACGCGGCACAAAAATGATTAAAATTCTGTGACATTACAGTGTATGCGATGAAGGAAACTGTCCAAATCATCTTTCTTCGCTCAGTCTAGGGTTAGCTTATTTATTTAGAAGCTTATTTTGAAGACAAAGCAATCATATGATTATGCTTAAGGATAAAACATATCCTTAAGAGGACAACCCGTTCCTTGAATTGGTGTTTACTAAGCGTTGTGACTTGGATTTTTTGGAAAAGAGTATTCGTTTATTGGAATACATGTAACCGCAAGTGCGTTCAAGAGATAATGCGTCTTTTGTCTGGTTTTTTCAGGATCAATTTTTCAATTCTTCTTGTCTAGTAAAACTTGAAACATATATTTTCTCAAACAATCACATGCAATTATCTGAGGTACTCAAAACATAAAAGATTTTTTAAATTTATTTGATTACTCACCATTTCAGTATTAAGCAGAGCCCTATCATTTTATTTTTTGCATTTTCGAAAATTTTGCCTACTTGGTAAGATATTCTATACTTTTCTGGTGTACTTTGGATTGTTAGGTTCGCTAATAGAGGGAGTGGACAAGATTTTGGAGGTAAAGCCCATTAAGCATTTTTTCCCCAAACCAATGCAACGTCAAGATGGAGTGTGTGATAAATTTCCGATTTTTTTCTTGTAACAATCGATCCACACAATTCTTATCAAGGAAAAATGACCGGGCTAGAATGCTTAAAGCGATGGCATTTTTCTGTTCCCTTCCCCGCCTCTTTATTGGTCATTTTTGTCGTAGTAAAAGGGACATGAAAAGTCTCGTACTTGTCTTGAAACATCTGTTTGTGACACTATGAAAATTATATCTTGAAAACCGGTGATATTGTCTTACATCATTCAGCGGTTTCTCTGGTTATTTTTGAGTTTAAGATGCAATCCAAACGATTGTACTCTCCCAACAACGACCTTCACGAGGAAGACAAAAATCCTTTTCTTTTCGAACCATTTTTACAGGACTATGAATTGGATGGACTTCATGGGTTGAGTTTTACACAGGAAGAATATCCACTGGATCACCCAGAAACGTCACAACAACAGTCCTTGAAAAAGCGAGAGGAAAGGTTTTTCCAACAAACAACATCCAACATTCATTCTTCTCTCTACTTGGACTCAATGATAGGGACTACCCATTTCCACTCGTATGATATAGAGAGCGGTCAAGTGGATTGGCGTACGCATACGAGTAGTAGTATACTTGGACCAGGAAGTGGTTGGTTACCTTATGAGCAAGAACTCATAGATACCAGTCTTCTTCCTTGTACAGAAAACGATATTTTTAGGGAATCTCCCCAGTTGGAGCAAGACGAAGCAGCTGCTAGCGAGAAAGCTTCGGAAAGTGACCCCAGCTGGGATTCACTGGAAACCAAAACGACTCCTGAGAAACAACGTCATCGGAAATCGTGCGAGCCACGACAAGGAATAGTAGAACAATCAAGTAATAGTGATGCTACGAGTCAACTATACCAATCTAGTAGGCTCCATGTTACGGAAAAGCGCCCACGTCAAGATTCGATCTTCCCACAACGTGCTATAAGACCCAGTCCGTTGACGATTAACAGTACAAGTAATCTTCCTGGAGAAGCTGTTGAAGACAAGTTGGTGGAACATGGCTCGGTTACTTTACCGTCGTCGTCTAGAGAATACTCATTTCAACCTTGGGTTCTATCCCCTACTAGTAGAAACAAACAACAGACTTTGTTATTATCTGGAAGTCCTGTACGCATCAGTCCAACTACTCTTCCATCCATTACTCCACGAGACGAAACGGATATGTTGTTATCCAATGAATCTTCCTTGGAAGGTTATTGTCCTTGTTGTGGTCATGTGATGGAAAATTTTCAACATGACCAACGACTAAAAAGATTGGAAGTTGAATATCAAAGCTTATTTTGTAAAGTATCAAAGCTACAAAACAGTTTATTATCTCTTTTGAAAAAAACCTCGATACCCAGTGAAACTCCTATAAAGCCTGAATAGTTTATGTTCCCTTTCTCTACACACAAAACTTAACCTTTTTGATATACAACTATCAAGTAGGAGTACGAAATGCATTTTTGCACTGGTCTTCATCACAATCTTCGACATGTTTTGTAATTTCCTCTTCACTGTTCAATGAAAGTTGTGCGATATTCTCCCAATTGTTTTCTATCGGAGGCACATTTCCTGTTAAGCCTTTTCTTCGGGGAGATGCTTTGCGATCCAAACTACAATCAAATGGTTTTTGTTCTTGCCTGTCGTTCCAATGAAGACAACGAGTAACAGCTGAAAACCAATCTCTGGTTTGATTCACTTTACAAAAAGTAGTCACTGGCCATTTGCTCACTCTTACACAAACCGAATCACCTTTGAACAATTCCATTCTTTTTCGGCCATCAAAACTTATCCAAGCATCTCCTCTTGCTCTGTGTGGAACTTTTATTCTCAAAGTAACATAGTCTGGAAATATGACTGGCCTGAAAGATAAAGAATGAGGACAAATAGGAGTAAATAATATACCAGGTACTGCAGGATGAACCATAGAGCCTCCAGAAGATAAAGAATAAGCAGTTGAACCAGTTGGAGTTGCAATGATAATTCCGTCCGCTTGAATTCGAGTAACCGGATGTTCATCACAATAACATAATAGATTGGAAAGAAACGGTGCAGGACCGCGGTCGATTACTACGTCATTTAATACATGGAGTTGAGCAACTTTTTTATATTTGGAAGAAGCATTTGCTTGACAAATTCCACAACCTTCTTCAATATTTCCGTCTTCAACGTCTTCTTCATCTGAAGATTGAAAGTATTCTTGAGAGTCCTCAGTCTCTTCGGAATGATTGGACTGAGGAGTGACTCTATGAACGGCACATTGGAGACGCATTCGTAAAGTTACTTGATTTCTGTCTCCACGAAGTATGTGATGTACTTCTTGCTTGAACAGTTCAAAATCAAAAGGTGTGAGAAAACCCAATGAGCCCAAATTGAAGGACATAACTGGAGGAACTGCTCTTGGAAACAGTGCGGAACAAACGTGTAAAATAAGTCCATCGCCACCCAAACAAATAACAAAGTCCACTTCCTTTTCTAAAAGGCTCAAGTCTTCACCCACAGGTTTTGCTGGTAACTGGGGACACTTTTTAGCAACTTCGTTCTCCACAATTACTTGCAATTGTTCAGCCTTTACTAACCACCATACCAATTGTTGAAGTGCTAATTCAGCTTGTCGAGAACCTCTGGAACGAACTACCAATACTGTCTTGGGAGGTCGTTCCCATACCACTGAAGTACATCTTCTCGTAATGGGACCTAACCACGATGTGAAGTTTGTCTTTTCTCCCTCTCTCTTCAAGAAATGTCTTACCTCCTCTTATTCCTTCCGTTCCCACACTTTCAGTTTCTACTTTGCCTGTTCTGGATACACTAATCACCCGAAGACCTGCTCTATTACTCTCCTGTTCTAAAGGTCCAGGATCTGATAAACTCACATGAATATTGGATGACTTGGTTTCAATAGCACTTGAAGGAACATGGACTGGATTGGCTTTCATATATACAAAATAAATAGAAATGTTGGAAAAGAATGTGATGTGAGGATGTTGTTGTCCAAGATGAATAGTGATAAGAGAGATAAGGATATCTATGAGAGTGAACAAATTGTATACCATTCTTCACCTCCGATGTCACTTTCTTCCTCTCTACATAAAGAATCAAAAGATGAGAAGCAAGTAGATGTCTCCTCCAGTGATGACGATGATAGTGAGCCTTTGGAATGTTTCTCCTCCATTTACCCTTTTCAAGAAGAAAAGGACAACCATCTGGGTGAAGAAGCATACTTTTGGTCCAAACTGAAAGAAAGTGGAGCCATTCTTGAACAACTGATGCAGTTTCAACAGCCCTTGGTTGACTCGGTTCCCACGGATGTGGAAGAAGAAACGCAAAGTAACGCATCTTATGAAGACTATAGTTATGATGGGGACTCTTTTGAAGAATCTAAACCTTTTTTTGTGTCTCTCCATCACCACCATCTTGTTGGTGAGTTTCAACTAGGAGACTCTCAAGACCCCATCTGGACCAAGTTACTACAGTTGCTTCACCCAAAAAGTACATTTCCTACAGGATGTCTGAAGCTTGTGATAGACAACAACCTACTTTCAGCTTCTGTTATAAGAAATTGTTTTCAACTGCTTTGTTGTCCTTTATGTAATCCAAATATTGCCTCGGAAGTTGACTTGTCCAAGTTATGTCAGTGCCTATTGTATTTATTTGATCGAAGAATATCGCTAACTGTCGGAGAAAAAGAATCACCTTCTAGTATGACTTGGAAAGGTATGCCAGAATGGATTCCATCCTTTCAAGATTTTGAAAGGTTCATGTCTCATATGGTAACGATAACAAATACGAAGCAGACCAATGACTCCGTAAAAGAGAAGATTCCAAAACCAACTTGTTTCATCTTGTCCATTTGGAAACGAGTATTAAGTTGCATAGCTGCTTGTATCCCTTTGATAACGTATTCTCCTTATGGAGGAAGGTTCGAGGAGATGGATAACATCATTCAAGTAATGACTCGTATCTTATTGGACCCTTTTGGTAAGACCATCAGTCAAGTTTGTTGGATATTGTATCGTTGTTGGATTGTGTTGGGTGGAGGTTGCAAACAACTGACTTGTTTAGTGAATGAATATTTTGTGAGTATTTTCTTGAAACATGCAACTTCGATAGCCCTACAATTGCGGTTATTGTCAAGTCTGGATTCATCTCTCCAGGAATTATCCCAATATTTTGCTTACAAATTGTTTATCTTGTATACCCAAGGAGAACAAAATGGTTTCTACTCCATAGCGGAAAAGATAAAACATCAAGTTGGAAACTTTCTGCTATCGTTTTTGAAAGAAAATTTGGTTTATGGTGCTGATATACAACTTGTTGAAAGTGATGGAGTGAGTGGTCAGTTTCAAAAGTTTGTGTATCCATTGATATTTGAAATGAAAGAGTTTTCTTCACGAGCAGTATATCGAGTGGATATGTTGAATAGTCAATGGCAATTTTGTGAAAATACTTGGAGTGAACATGAAATAAGTAGTTTTCATATAAGGGATGTGGAACCCCAAACTTTAGTGAAATATCATTTCAAGGAATCCTTTGAACCACGTGAATTCGTTGGTTTGATGGAAGACCTTTGTCAACATAGTCGAAACTGCGAGTCGATTTCGATCATCATTCGATTCGCATTGTTAGCTATCCAACCTAGTTTATTGTTTCAAATGGAGTCTCATTTAAGAGAACGACTCGGATATGCTATTTCCATCTTAAAGAGTACTTCAGCAGGGTTTATCAATATGAATTCCTGCAAAATGGCCATTTATTTAGGTCACCTGCATATGATTGCCGAATGTCTTTGTCACAGTATGGAGACATCACATTCTGGAGTCATTAGAGAAGAGCAATTAACGTTAAGACACTGGGTTACAGGAGAAGATGCTTAACATCATTCTCACCCATCTTAGAAGAAGAGTGATTCATATTGAGTATGTGTTGACAGAACAGTTGATATCTCCGTTTTTGTGGATTGCTACTTGTCGAGTATTCTTTGCCCATTTGTTGATACAAGTGAAATAATTTTTGATATCGGGTATCCGTTAATGTTGTAGAATGATGGGTGCAGTAGTCCAATATGACTTCCATGATTTCCATGTAGAGTAGAATAGATCCATCCAAATGGTCAAGTAGTTGAAAATTGAAATGATCCATATGCAAGTAGGATAGCGTATGAAAGAGGATATCTACAAAAATCATTTGCATGTAGATAGGAGATGAAGTCTCATAATGATTCTTATGATAAGGTAAGGTTGTCTCATCATCAGTTGGACAACAAGATGGATCACTTGAGTCTATTACTCGTATCCAAGACACATAATGATGCCAAATATATCGAAAGAGATGATAAGAATGGGTATTCCAACACCGAGAACTATAAGAAAGGCAAGGAAGACACCACCATTGACATATGACCGCAACATAAGAACAAAACTCTTCTTCAGAAAGCCAATGAAAAGTCATTTTCAAACAGACCATCACGAACTGACTTTCCAGTGAACGAATACTTTCCCAAAAATATCTCCTCACAAACATCTCTTCATCTCTAGTTGAGAACGAAATCATCTTTACAAAAGGGAATTCCATCCCTATATTCATTTCTCCAACATGTGAAGAAGAAATGCCACGATCCTTTTGTTGTAAATAAAAAGTTTGAAAAATATCCTCCATGGAATACGTTACAGATGGATGACAACGTTGAATAATTTCATTCCAAAATGAAATGAGAATTCTTTGTTTCCATTTATCCGAACACTGTTCAATCTTTTCAAACCATATGCCTCGCATCCAACATACTACAATAGGCTCCTTTATGATTTCAAGAAGCAAAAAACGGTGTTCATTACTTAGAACATCGTTGTCTAGTAAAACCATATTGCATAGAAGCAAATGTTTCAACAACAATGACTCTAACCAGTCACAATACTCTTTGCGTAAGTCGTCATTTTCTAACAATAATCGATAAGCAATAGGAATAGGTAATGTTGTCCAAGGCTGAGGAATTCTTAACGAGATGGTTCGACTAGTATATCCTTTGTTAAGCTCCCAACTGAAGCCTCTTGTTTGTAGTTGTAAAATGGAACCAAACTCGCCGCACGAATGAGGAGAATGGAGATGACTGCAACTAAGTAGCCAATGATAAATGATAGGAAAACACCAGTGATCTTCTCCTTCACCATTCGACTGAATAATACTAAGAATGAACACACCAATATCCTTCAATCGCTTCCAATGAGTTTCCACATTGTATGGACAAGACAACACTGAGCAACGTTCAGCAAATGACTGTTTTTTTGTTATATGAAAAGCATGATAGTCGATGCAATCTATCAAGTCTTTTCTCATTTGTTTCTGAACAAGCACCAATTGACTACCTGCAACATAACTGTTGGGAGCAGATGAAGCAACTGCAAGTTTTGGTTGGACAACACCTTGACTAGTTGAATGGTCCAACCAACGAGGTGAAAGAGCTAGTCTTAGTACCATCAACGCCCAATCACGAGATTTCGAGCTTATTTCTTGTCGACGTGGTTCCGAAACAGCTTCTTCGGGAACTTCTTCAAGAGAAGAACGTAGAAAAATACGTAAACAGCGACAAAAGGATAAAGAGACTCTTTTGGTGACCAAAATGATACGAAAATTGGGATCTGTTACCATACGATAAAGAAACTTGGTAAGTTGTGGCAACTCAGATATGATAGAAAGAACAGAGTGATGACGTATCGCCTAGAAAAAGTCAAAGCAACCAAAAAATAGGAAAATAATTTCGTTTACTTCCGATAGTTCGGTCAACAAGTTGGCAAGTTCGACAAGTTCTCCAGGAGTTGCTTCTTGAGGTGACCTTTTCAACCAAAATTCTACACGACTCTTGAAACTCGTCGAAATAGTGAAAGACATATTCTCTACAGAAAAAGAAGATGAGTGAAAAACTGTTGAGAACAACTTGACTAATCTATCCTAATGCAATTTAAAGATGAAATAATTATAAAAACGAAGGATTTATACGGATCAAGGAACAAATGAGACGATAACAAAATGCAAAACTCGGTTCTTAAAGAAACTTAAGTCAACGCATCAGTAGGCCCAATGACATCGTCAATCTTCAGAATCATCTTAACGAGTTGTGTAGCGAGCTGTATCTGTTGTTTCTTGCTTAGCAGAGTTTCATAGACATTCTGTTCTTTCATATCCAAAGTTCCCAGACCTAAACAGTCGACACCAAGGCGGGAGTTGTTTTGTTTTGTTTGTGCCGCTTTCAAAGCTCCTAAAGTCTCAAGCGACGATAATCCTGAATTGTCCGCCAGGGCCGATGGAATGGCATCAAGAGCATCAGCAAAGCAACGAATTGCATACTGCTCCACACCAGAAACTTTGTCTGCAAACTCAGAAACAGCAAGACTACAAGCAATTTCCGAAGAGCCCCCTCCATAAACAATACGTTGGTCTCTGATCAGATTACGGACCTGACATAAAGCATCATGCACACTACGTTTGGCTTCATCTACTGCCATTTTACTACCACCACGAAGAAAAATGGTAACGGCTTTGCTGTTTGCACAATCTTCAATAAAAATGACGTGGTCATGTGTGGTACCTAAAGATACTTCTCGAACTTTACCAGCCCTACCCAGTTTCTTTTCTGAGATTTCCGAAAATCTTGGAATAATTCTACCATGAGTGGCCATAGCGACTAGCTCAATCTCTACTCCTCCAACCCATCGTACGGCCAAAAGTCCATTCTGATACAGCAAATGATTGGCTTCATCATCAAAGCCCCATTGACATAGAACTACATTGGCACCTGAATCTTTTACTCGCTGAACCATATCTCTGAAATACTCTTGTTCAGCCTTTTGTAAATCTCTGTATTTTTCTACAGAATCAATATCCAACTTGTGCTTGGTTTTTGGCTTTGGAGGCTCAAAAGGACAAGTCAAAATACAAATCTTGGCGTTGTCCACTGCTTTTGGCATTTGCGGATGACTGACATCTTTATCTAAAACAATTCCATTGACCAATACCTTTATCAAGTTTTAGTCGATAGAAAAAGACGGTTGTACATTTCTTACCGAGTCTTCCAACGTGCCACCCACTTTACCTTCAACTTTGATCAGATCTAAGTTGATGTCCTTCCTTTCAAAATCTGCAACAGAAAATATAGCTTTTATGCATATCTCCGCAAGCTGTTGCGAATACCGGTTGACCACCTTGGAACTCATCGTAGTCATAGCAGCTTTCACCAAATCATCATATGAATTTTCATTAAACTCTATTTTTTGTGAGATTTGCTCAAGTTTATCTAAACAAACTTCACAAGCTTTGTCAAAACCTTCGGAAATTTTTGTTGGATGGATTCCTCTGTCTAGTAAGATCAAGGCCTGTTCAAGAAGCGCACCTGCTAAAACTACAACACCAGTAGTTCCATCGCCAATTTCGTCATCCTACGTGACATAAGTATTCACGTACAAGGAAGCAACTTTTATCTTACTTGACTCTGTGCCAACTCTACCATCAACTTCGCTACTTGGTTTTCAACGTCCATTTCCTTGAGAATAGTTGCACCATCATTAGTTACTGTAACATCTCCGTCTTGGCTTTGTAGCATTTTGTCCATTCCTTTAGGTCCAAGTGAGGTAGTGAGCGTGCGTGCGAGTGTTCTTGCCGCAGTAATATTAGACTAGGATAACTCAACGATGATACATAACAAACTTAAGATTAACTTACACGAATGGCATCTAATCCCTTTATTCGTGTCTTTCTTTCTTGTTCTTGAAGTATAATATACGGCCTGCCATACTCGTCAAAAATAAGACTCATTGGAAACCAACACAAAAATCAACAATTTTGGCGCACAATGGAAACTTCGATGAAGGCATTTTTCATCGTTCCATTCTCTTATCATCAAGAAACATGCTGATGGAAAGTCTTGTCTACTAATTTTAAAAATCGTCTTTACAGAAACAGCAAGGGGGTCTATTTCTCAGAATCCAGCAAGGCACATAGTTCCTCTTTTGATGTAACTGGGTTCTTACAAGTTTTTCCAAAACAGACATATGCAGTAGGACTATCTTCTATCATCTTCATCGCTTTCAACTCGGTGGATAAGGAAGAAAGGAAACGCTGGTTATCAGGTTTCAAGGGAATCAAAACACGGTTGGGTTCGAAACGTGACACAACTGCGTTTACCAGGTCTCTAGTTCGAGGTTCTTTCATATTGTCAACTACCAATACTACACGAGTTGCTTCTTTGAGAAGTAAACAACAGTTTATCAACATTGCAGGTACACCAAATGGAGCTTTGTTGACAGGTATGGAAAATGCATTGATGGTACTTTTGAATTTCTCATAATATTTAGTATCTCCAGTAATAGCTCCCAAGCGAAACAAGTTCCAGCCACTTACGGCTGAAGGAGATGGTTCTGAGCCGTCATAGTCATCTTTCCTTCTTAGAAGAATATTTTTCGCTTGACTACTGGTAGAAAAGTAACCTCCATTCACTTCGTCATAAAAGGTAGCATCTTGAGTATTTTGTAATTGTATTGCATATTTCAACCATTCCTCATTTCCTGTTGCTTCAAATACACTGAGAAATGCTCGGATGGTATGTGCATAATCTTCCACAAATCCCTCAACATCTGACCGACCTTCACGATAGCTGCGATAAATCAGCGTTGTCTCTTGAGAAGTAGTTTCTATCATATAACTCTTTAAAAATGTTGCAGCATCCATTGCTTTCTGCAAATATTGTTCATCCTCCAGTACTATATAGGCCTTTACAAGACTATATATCATCATTGCATTCCAGCTTGTGATTATTTTGTCATCCAAGTGAGGTCTTGCACGTCTGTTGCGTTGCTCCCATAACTTCTGTTTGGCTTCCTGAATGGCAACATTTGCTTCTGCTTCTGAAACTCCCATCGACTTGCTCACTTCAGTTAAACTTTTGGCGATATAGAGAACATTCTTTCCACCAAGTTCTCCGAAAGGATCGGAACCTGGACGTGCATTTCCTTCAGGTTTTATATCAAAGTGCTCTGAAATGAGCTTTGAAGTTGTTGGACCCAGGATCAGTTTACATTCAAAGTCAGTCCAAGTATAGAACGCACCTTCTTTTTTAGTTTCCGAATTGATAGATGATGAATCTGTTGAGAATGGCTCCAAAGAATCTGCATCTTCTGCAGAGAAAAAGGCACCAGTATTCTTATCTGTCATATCTCGAAGGACATAGCTTAAAATATCGATTGCTGTATCACGAAAAGATTCATCCTTTGTAATAAGGTATGCATCCAAATAAGACTGAAGAAGCTGAGATTGATCATACAACATTTTCTCGAAATGTGGAACATGCCAATATTGGTCGACGCTATATCGATGGAAACCACCTCCAAGATGGTCGTGTATTCCACCTTTTGCCATATTACTCAATGTTTGCAAAGCCATATTGAGACAGTCTTTAGCACGCTCCGTTTTTCCACCATCAAACCAATACAACGTGAACAAGAAATCATAAACTACTGGACGTGGGAACTTTGGAGCAGTGCCGAAGCCACCATACTCTTCGTCAAACATTTCTTTTGCTTCCATATACCCTTGTTCAAGACAACTAGTTGTTATATTCAACGAGTCATCCTTTCTAGGAGCGTCAAGATATTGTTGGAGAGCATTCAATACACGAGAGCCTTCTTGTTCAATTGCTTCTTTGGAAGTTCTCCATTTTTCAGCTATCTGTTGTAAAGCACTTGCAAAACGGTCGGGAGGCAAATAGGTTGTCCCTACGAAAGGAACAAGATCAGGAGTCAAGAATATGCTCATAGGCCAACCTCCATTGCCGTTAGTTGCCTGTACAAATGTCATGTAAACACCGTCGACGTCCGGTCTCTCTTCTCTGTCTACCTTAACAGATACAAAATACGTGTTAAGTATTGATGCAATCTGTTCGTTCTCAAAACTCTCCTTTTCCATGACGTGACACCTAACCACTGTTCAGCAACCTAAGAGAATACAGTTAACTAACAAACCAGTGACATGTGCTGTAACCGACAGATAAAAAGATGGGCTTGTTCTCCTCCTTTGCTTTTCCGAAAGCCTCTTCACTCCAAGGATACCAGTCGACAGGATTGTTTGCGTGTTGAAGCAAATAAGGAGATTTCTCATTTGCCAGTCTGTTTGTCCTCATTGACATAGTTTCTTGCTTCACATCTTTCGACATATGGGCACTCATCAATGGTCTTCCTAGCTTACTTTTCTTCAACGGTAATAAAACTGGGAAACGATTCGGAAACTTGCTAGTAAAGGTCCAAAAACTTCTTCGAATATAATAAGGCGACGACCACGGAAAACACCTACAGTATTGGGAAGAAGCTATCCAATAGTTGGTAGGTAAAAAGCCACTCAACAGTCTTCTTTCCTGATAACAAAGATATCTCTGAAACCAACCTTTGGAAACCAACCACCAACCTCCACTTTTACCCAATAATGTCATTGCCATGGTTCTCAACAATTTTGCCGTTCTTCAACAAATGCTCTTATTTAACATCAAGTTATCCAAAGATGGAAATCTTTTATGCCAACTCCAAAATGTACATGTCGAAGCACCTTCGGAGCCATTCCGTTTGTTAAAACCCTACTGGTAACATTTTAGCTTTTGAAATCATTTTCGTCACATTCAAGTCTTTTAATTATGGAGTGTATCCTTTATGAATAGTATCTTTGATGGAATTCTCCTATGGATTCTACTTTTGGTAAGTGCTTTATCTTGTACAAGTTTGATAAACTCACATCTATGTGGATAAATGATTTCGATCAAAGCCGTTGAATGAAAGTCAAAGCCTTATCGAGGTCCGAAAGAGAATGGGATCCTTTCCTAAGTGGCGGTGCAGGTTCAGGAGTCTCAAGAAATATTCACAATCCTGACCCTGTTTTGCATCCTTTTGAACGTGCTCGAGAATACAAACGAGCTATCAACGCTGTCAAGTTGGACAGAATTTTTGCCAAGCCTTTTTTGTATGCTTTGGAAGGACACGTTGAGGGTATTTATGCAGTTGCAAAAAGTCGTTCCAACACTGCTTTAGTTGCTTCTGGTAGTGCAGATGGTCAAGTTTCCCTATGGCATTTAGGAAGGAGAGGGGAGGTTTGGAGTACCAGTGCACACCAAGGGTTTGTGAGAGGAATCAGTTTTTTATCTTCAGATAGTGACGGATTATTAACTTGCGGAGATGATAAAACTATCAAGTATTGGAAAGCAGAACAATCTGTTGGTGATACATTGGAACCTGTTCGTAGTTATTCCAGTTGCGGTATGGTTACTTGTGTTGATAGTCATTGGAAGGAACCTGTATTTGCCTCTTGTGGAGAAGGAGTAGATATATGGAATTTGAAACGTTCAAATCCTTATGTTCATTTGAGTTGGGATACTGAAACCGTTTATCATATTCGTTTTCATTCAGTAGAAACCAATTGGCTACTTGGGTGTGGTTCTGATCGAGGTTTAACTCTTTTTGACATTCGTTCCGAGATACCTGTCCGTAAGTTGGTATTGAAGATGCAGAGTAATAGTGTAGCTTGGAATCCTATAGAGCCTTATCTTTTTACAGCTGCCAATGAGGACAATAACTTGTACACTTTTGATCTTAGATATATGAAACATGCCCTAAAAGTACATTCTGATCATGTTTCTGCCGTAATGTCCGTCGACTACTCTCCTACTGGAAAGGAGTTTGTAAGTGGTTCTTATGATAAGACTATACGTATTTTTGGTAGCCAAGATAAACTCTCTAGAGAAGTCTATCACACTAAGCGGATGCAGAGAGTATTTGCTGTTCAGTATTCAGGAGATTCTCGTTTCATTATTTCTGGTTCCGATGACGGTATTGTAAGGGTTTGGAAGAATGAAGCGAGTACCCCATTAAAGCCGTTGTTACGTAATGAAAAAGAAAAGTTGAATTATGAGAAAAAATTGAAGGAAAGATATGGCTTTATACCCGATGTCCGTAAGATTGCTAGACAACGACATGTACCCAAATTGATTTATAAACTGAAGAAGCAGAAAGCTGAGATGAAGAAGAGCAAAGAAAGAAAAGAAAGAAACCGTCGATTGCATTCCAAACCGGGTTCTTCTCCTGCTCAGTTGAGAGAAAAGGAACAAGTCATCGTTGGCCAATTAGATTAAGTTCCTGTTTTTGGTTGTCCTTTTTAAGGATTTGGATGAACAAGTCAGTTGCAAGAGCGTTGGGCGGTTCCTTGCAAAGGTCACTTTTACGTCATAAAATAGACTCCATATGTAACTTTTGTACCTCTTCAACAGATTCGCCTAGCTCAAGAGTCCAAGCGTTGGCTCCAAAAGATCCTTCTCACCAAGGCCCAAAGTTATGGAAGCGTTTGCACGGTCTTTTCGATCACGAAATTCCACTGACAGGTATTTTAGTACGTCAGGATAGTTTCAGAAAGAAACTAAACAACTTGAATAGACCCTTTCCCGGGAATACCTGAACCAGAACCTATAAGCGCCCCACAAAAGGGTCCACATCTGATGACAACATTAGGCAACGGAATTCGTGTGATCAGCCAAGATTTGGACGGCCACGTATCGTCTCTGGGATTGTATGTCGATGCAGGGTCCAGAGATGAAACATCGGAAGTAGCTGGAGCAACGCACTTCTTGGAGCACATGGCCTTCAAATCCACAACCAAACGTTCACATTTCATGTTGACTAGAGACTTGGAGAAACTTGGAGCAACTGTAGGTGCAGCCGCTTCACGAGAGTCTTTATCTTATACAGCAGAATGTCTTCGTAAAGTAGTCCCTGGTGTTGTCGAAGCTATAGCTGAGACAGTCTTGTATCCCAGATTTCGCTTCGTAGACAGTGAGCCTATGAGAGACCTTATTGAAGCCGAAATTCAAGAACAGAAGAAAGTAGTAGAGAAAGAAGTCAAAGATCTCTCAGCTGACTCTCAAACCAAGCTGATGGAAAGTCTGCACGCTGCAGCTTATGATTATCGTACTTTGGGTTAGTAACTTTATAATATATCTTCTTTTGAGAAGATTGAACAATTCTTTAGGACTTCCACTAGTTGCTGAAGAAAGAAAATTGGAAATGATTCACTCGGATGTATTAACTGCCTTTATGGAAATGCATTTTACTCCAGATAGAATGATATTTTCTGCAACCAATGTCGACCATCAAGAGATTGTTCAGTTGGTGGATAAGTTTTTTGGAAATATTCAAACATCTCCTAGGCGGTATGTTCGTCCAAAGGCAATTTATACGGGAGGAGAGGCAAGGCTAGCTGGAGATGGTCCAGTACAAGTAGCCATTGCTTTTCATGGAGTTCCTTGGAAAGACAAAGATCTTATTCCTGCATGTATTCTTCATACTTTATTGGGTGGAGGAGGTTCCTTCTCAGCTGGTGGCCCTGGCAAAGTAAGTCAATATGATTTGCTTCGTTTATTTTTGGTTATGAAATGAGAAAAGGGAATGTACTCTCGGTTATATACTTCACTATTGGTCGGATATCCTTGGATCATCTCAGCTACCGCGTTCAACCATTGTTATACAGATTCAGGTCTCTTTGGAATCCATTGCAGTGCAGATCCTGAAAGAACTGAAGAATTACTTGAAGTGAGCTTTCACTATGTATGAAAATAGTCGCTAACTGTTGGATAGATATTGATGAAGGAAACGAAGAGTATGAAGCAGGCGTTGAATGAAAGAGCAGTGAAAAGAGCAAAGAAAATGACCAAATCAAGTTTGTTGATGAATTTAGAAAGTAGAGCAGTAGTTTGCGAAGATTTGGGAAGACAAATCTTAACTTCAGGACAGTATTTAGAACCCGACAAACTTGCATCGATGGTGGACAAAGTAAAGACGGAAGATTTAGAGCGAGTAATCGATAGAATGTTATCCTCCAAGCCAACATTAGCCATTTATGGTGACCATCACGGACTTCCTTCTTATACCGAAGTAACTGCTGGTTTCAAACATGGCGCTGTAGCTGCTTAAGTGGATGCTTTTCTTGTCGTTATTTGGTGCATAACAAATAAAAATTTTTGTTTCCGTATCATTTTTCGCATGTCGACATTTTTATTATTGCAATTGTTGATTCTTTTTCTATTTATACGCCGTTGCTCATTTGATTGTTGACATTGGCAGGTTTTTTGTTGTGCACAATCAACCATCGCAACACGGTATCTATATTGGTTCGATTCTTTGCCTATACATCGACATCAATAAGCATCTTTGGAAACAATATGATTAGTCTTACAGAAACGGAATATACCGCGACTTCTCGATCCTTGATGGATTTTAGGTCACTGTAGAAAACAAAAGCTTCAATCAACTACCCAACTACATAACTTGTACCTTACAATGTCTGGATAATTTCTTGTGGGTTAACAAGTGCTCCAGGAAGATCACTCTTATTTGCCAAAAATAGCAATGGAATATCTATTATTATGGTTTTATGATGAACATTCCCTGCGTTGTGTCCCCCAACAGCTCAATACTTACTTGCTAAAGAAGGTCGCTGCAGGATCTCTAAAAGTTCCAATTTGGCGGTATGAAAACGTTCCTTATCAACTGCGTCGAGAACAAATACAATAACATTCACACCACGACAATATCTTTCCCACATGGAACGAAACCTTTGCTGTCCTCCCAAATCCCAAACCTTGAGAGTCACTCCACCTTTTCTAACTTTTCGCAAGTTGAAACCGACTGTAGGAATTCTATCTTCCGTAAAAGTTCCTGTTGCGAAGAGATTCACGAGGGTTGTTTTACCAGCATTCTGGAGTCCCAATACTGCTAGTTCCATTTCTTGTTCAAAGAATAAACTGAACATTCTCAAATAAGCACAATTAAGTTAACTTAATAGTTATACCTTTTTAGCCATGATAACAGCTGTTCCCATATAGAAGACAACATAGTAAAACGCAGTCTATGCTATCATAGACAAGTTACAATAACAATCAAAAAACGATTGTAAAGCGAAATGAATTCCAACAATGACTTTCAGCAGCAACGAAGAGGAATCTCTTCTTGGCTGGAGAGAGAGAGAGAGACTGATCAACCGACGACAGTTGCTCCAAATACTTAACATTCTAGAAAACTCGACCACACACAAGAGCCCAAGTTTCTTTGTGACCCATAGTTGTTTAGGGGAAACCCAACTTTATAGTACACTAGTAATAACGCGTTCTGATAACACACTAAACGAGTCAAAATGACCCAATAAAAGTTCATCGATTTTAAAATAAGACAAACTTACATACATTAGAGTAGTACAGATATTGTCACAACGGATACTCACAAAAATATAGGCGTCTCAAATACAGTTGAATTAATATACACCCGTCTCCTCTCACTAACTTTGAGACTACAAACAAGACGAAAAACTAATAGTTGTTGATTCGTCTTTCCATAGTGTCCATCCAATGAACACTCATGATTCTCTTTCTTCCCAACCACTTTCTTGCTCATTTCCTCCTTCCTCATAAATATGATTGCTACTCATATGTACAGATTCATTATCATTCAACTCCTCTGTCTTACGTTCTAGCTCTAAACCTTCTGCGGAATAAGAAGCTGGTTCACCTGAACTATTCGCCTGCATACTATTCTGTAGAAATCTGGCTTCCTCTGCAGCCTTACGATGAGCTAACTCTGCTTTTCTTTGTCGACGTCGCTTTTCGGCTACTCCACATTCAGCATTTGCAAACCTTTGGCGTTGCTGCTTACCTTTCCTTCCATTTTGAATTCGATCGTAAATTTGTGATAATTCGTTTTGATATTTGTGAACTTCTTGTTCAGCAACTTGTTTCAATAACTCCACATGTTGTATTATCCAATAGGACGGTTTATCTGAATGAAATGCTTCCGCATTATGTAACATCAAATCAATATCCGCAATAAACTCCTTGACATCTCTGTATTTTCTGTCGATGCACTTTTGCCGAATTGTGGAAAGATTCATTTCCTTGTCCACAATTCTGAAATAATCCTTATGTTTAGTGCGGTCCAAAGGATTCACAAGATCCAATCCTATCGAATAAGAAATGGTAAAAGCAACACAATAGAACTTCCATTCTAACCTATACTATCATCTTCAGGTCTCGCGAGGTTCAAGGAAACACGCTTTCTGTCTTCAGGAGTTTCTTCGGTAACTAAGAAGATACGAATTTGTGGATTGTGGTCAAATACGGATTCGTTATATCCTCTCGCATTTTCCATACGTTGTTCGATGTGTAGGAATAGATCATTAAGATGCTGAACGGGTGTCTTTCTTGGAGGCCTTTTTGATGGTTCACGAAAGCTTCTTGCGCTAACTTGTTTGACAACATTTTGACCAGAGTACTTCAAAGTAATTCGTTGAGCTGGTACAGCGCTAGCTCTTGATGCTTTTGATTGATCTGCATTCCTTTGCCGTTTCTCAGATCTTGCGACCTTTGTACCTCGAGCCAACTTCTTCAATGAAACGTTCAACTTTAGATTGTCCTTCTGATTATCTTCTCCAACATTATTGTTCCGACTTCTCTGCTTGCGTTTGATTAGCAGTTCTTGAATGCGTTCAGGATCCGTTATTATTTCTCGTACTTTGTGGATTTCACCTGTTACTGGATCCTTCCGTTTTCTAACCAAAGCAACTTGTTCCGGTAAGTTTGGAAGTCTTTTTGGTCCCAGGAAACGTTCTTTTGATAAATCTTCTAAAGCCTTCTTTTCATCATCTCCAGAATGAGGACCTTGTTTGGAATCTGAGTGAATACTTGCGGCTATAGCTCCTTTTCGCACCGAACGAATAGAGCGCCTAAATCGTTCCATAAAGGAGTTCACTCTGTCCAACCTTCCATCTCTTAATGCCAATATTTGATCTTCTATAGGAACTAAACCAGCTCGTTTTCGAGTACTTTCAAACCTCTTGAAGCCATCTATGATAGCTCGATGATATTCGACGATAGCCTAAAAGGGTTAGTTACTTTCTTGTTCGTTTTGTTTCTATATGAATATACCTTGTGTTTCTCTTTGAACCCATGGGCTGCTCTCCTACGAGCTAGTCTCCTCACCATTTCTCTAGCATGATCGACATTTGTTGGAATTTTTCGACCAGGAATATGAAAATGAAATATGAGTGCACTGCGTAGTTGAGGATAAGTCATTGCACCAATTCGTGAATCCAAATTCTTTTCGTTCATCAAGTCATTTCCGATTGACGCGCGAGAAAGGCAGCGATTGATTTCGCGAAGTTGCTTCTTCTGTAACTTGATCATTTCTTCTGCTCGATACCAAGGTGTTCTGTAAAGATTTCTTCTAATATAATCTGCCACCTCCTTTCCATCAGCAGTACCTGCCTTTTCTCCAGCATTGATTAAATCACCCTAAACAGTCTCATGTGAACAACAACACAAACTTGCCATCTTCAATTCCTTACATGAGCTGTGGGATGAGTAAACATATGAATGCCCACTTGTTGAATAATAGACCATCCATATTCCATAGATTCATACGATGCCAACACTTCCGGTGTTACACTCTTGAGTAACATATCACGAAGGACTTCAAATCCTTCTTTCGGTTCAACCACCTTAAATACTCCTTTCTCTAAATATGCTAATTCTTTGATTGTCCTCTCAACAGCACTTCTAGGAAAACTATGTCTGAAAAACTCTTCGTCGACTTGAGCACGACTCAGTTCCAATGGCAAGCCTTCCCTACGAATTCGAAGACATTCAAGAACGACGTATAGTAAAACACGATCTCTGACAAATCTAAGAAGGGAGTTCATAAGAAAACCAATGAAAATGGTGATTTTCGATTCTTACTTTCGAAACCGATCAGTATTGGGTGCCATAACATTCATTCGAGGTTCCGTTTGACCAACTGTTATCACATGATCAATCTTTCTAATAAAACAAGAGTATGAGTTGTTATCTACACGTTTCATAGTTAGTAGGAAATCAGTCTTCCTAGGAGTCAATATTTCGGCAGGAGCTAGGAAAAGAGAGGATTCCAGGATAGTAACGGACTGTCCTGGTTTTACATCACCAGAACATAAGGGTGGTGGTTCGTCTGGAGCTAAATAAACATTGTGAAAGAAGTTGGTAGAGAAGTGACCGTCTTCCTTGGTCTTTGTGTCTCCTGTTTTAAGACGAGTATATTTTACCAATCTTGATGCCATGCCTGAAAAAAATTGGTTGGATGCATAAAAGTAAACAACAATAATAACTACTTACCAGGTAAAGGTACAAGAACAGGAGTATGTTCCAAACCATATTCTAATAAAATAACGTTTTGTGATAATTCACATTTTGAAAAACTTTCAAACGAGTTCAAGGAATTGGTGGTAATTTCTTCCTGACCAACACAAGGATAGAATAACGACAAAGGCTATCATGCAAACGTAAGAAGTTTCACTTCTAACTCTTCAACTTACCGTATTCCGGAGATTGGAAGGAATCTCTAGTTTAGGGCGATGAAAATGCTCAATCATCACATCAGTAGGTAAACGTGGCAAGAAAACACCTTGCTTCCAGAAAGACGCATGTTCCAACTTTCCAATACCATGAGACACAAAGTGCCGAATCAACTTGTCTGGAGAATCATAAAACTCATCTTTGGAAACGTTAAATGATATGGCATCGTCACGCCACAGCGAGTTTGAAGATGCACTTTCATAACGTTTCTTTGAATTTGTCGATTCCCATGACTCAAATATGATATCGCTATCATTCAAGTTCACAATAAGATGTGATAGTGAAACATTCCCACCAACGCTGCCTTCAATTGCATCACAAACTCTTAAAAGGTCGTCGTCCAACCAGAAAGAATTGTCTAAAAGTGGGTTAGCCACTAAAGGAGCCTTAACAATGCCATCCCTGTTGTCCTTCGTTTCCTTGACGCCTTCAACTGAATCTTTCATAACCTTGTCCTTTGAATCAACGTTAATGGGGTTTGTGTCGTCTTGTACCAAAACTTTGTCAGTGTTCGAGTCTTCGTCCGCTAATTCCCATTCCACATCTTCGTCATTATCATCGTTTTCTTTTGTAAGTGTCGAAAAGTCCCAATCTATCTCATCTTCCCAATTCCTCAGTTCGACAGCAAAAACAGAATGGTCCGATAGTAAATCATCCGGAAAAGGTTCCATTTTTGTTTCCTGCGTGTTATAGACAGTCTTCGAACCCCACAACTTATTCCAGTTTAGAAACGAACTGTTGTTTTCCAAGTCATCTTCCACTATTTTGGATACAATATCCATATTCTGTACAGTACCAGCAAAGTGACCTTGCGTACGTCCATACTTTCCAGAATGTTGTGAGTCTTTCCTACCAAAAAGAAACTCTCTTCTCTTTTTTCTCTTTCTTTGCTTTTCTTGTGGAATGTCAAAAATTTCGGAGAACCTGACCCAACCCTTTCGATAAATATTTTCACTTTCATTAAAGTCGTTCGAATTGAGTTTCTTCGGAAGGACTTTTGTTTTGGACAATTGTTTCTTTTGCTGGAGGTTTTTGTTCTTGACTTTTGGTTCATCCTGATTGACTTGTTTGTCCATCTGGGGTCCTGGTGAGGAAACGTTCTGCTCCCTGAAGACTTGCTCACCATCTTCATCAGACTCAAAGTCATATTCGTCTCCAGCCAAGGAAACTCCTTTTGTGTCCAAAACAAGGGGGTTTTCGTTGTGTTTGAGAGAAAAACCATCTTCAACATCTAGTTCATCCTCTCCTACGTCTTCTTCGCCTACTTGAACAGCTTGTGCAGTATAACTGCCTTGTGTTCCATAGAAATCTTCTATTTGGTTTTCATTCGTTTCCGCTTGTTCTCCTTTAAGCAGTGCGGCTACTTCAGGTTCAAGTTCGCCAAGATTCAAAAAAGACAGCTGCGACAAATCCGCTCCTTCTTCGTTCAGCAATTTAGCAGCTTGTTCATCAGCAAAACCGAAAACAATTGAATTCAAGGGTTGCGTCCAGTTTCTTGTTGAGCTTTTAAACTCCTTATCGTTCAACGACATGTTCTCGTGTTGCCAGCCAATTTTAATTCAACAATTATTGTGTGTGGAAAAGTCCACAAAGCGATAGAGCGCCTAAAAAGAGAGTGGCAACCGCTACACAACACTTCATAGTAACTATGGAACGACTACACGACACTCATGGTACGTAGACATAGTTAGAGTTTAAGATAGAATTGACTTGGAAAAAGGAGCTCCAATAAGTGAAAAAGTAGACAAGGTATTCGTACAACTTGTCCCGAAAGTGAACCAAGTTACTCAACCAAGGTTAAGTTATTGGAAGAGAATCATCAGCTTATTATGGCGGCCTTAGACTGTCAGAATAGGGGCAGATTCCAAGACTGCCTTAAGTAGGTCGTTTTCTTGTAACAAAAGTTGCCTTACAAAGATATACTTGTAGGTACCAAGAGAGGTTACAACGGAACCTTTTTTACTTGGCTTCTTTAGCAGATGCCCAATTCAGCACCATAACTGCGTCCTATTCTGTTTCAGGAAATAGACAAGTTTTTGCGGCACAAAAGAAAGGCATTCCTTCAGGATCTCTTGATAGACCACAGCAAGTATATAGCCACCCAGGGTATCCCTACGCGCAGACAACTTGGCAACAAGGTTCGATCGATTCCGTAGATTTTCCCAGAAAGCTAGTTACTAATAGACAAAACTTTGGAGTACCAGAAGCAGCACTTGTTCCAAAGTATATGGAAGCTCCTAACGTTGTTTCTGCAGGTAGTCAGCAACCAGTAGGTGAACCGAGTTGCGGACAGAATTCATCAAGTGAGGAAAAACGAGAAGTGCGCTATTGGACTCATGAAGAACACCAACGGTTTGTGGAGGGACTGTCCAAGTACCAAAGGGATGGTAAACCAGACCTAAAGGCAATTGCTGAGTATTTAGGAACTAGAACTCCAACTCAAGTAAGAGAAGCAACTTATGATAATGGTTTGCTAGTGATTGTTTCTTTCGTTAGGTTCGAAGCCATTATCAGAAGTACATTTTGAAGTTGAGAAAGTCGCAACAAGAAAATATTTCGACCAACCAATCCTCTATACAACATGACGCTTTGCATACTTTTAACTAGTTGTTAAGAGGCCTACAGAAGTGGAATCTTCTCTGTGAATAGATATGTCTTCGTTTGTGCATATATAAGTACACAAGTATTCTGTTGGATATACAACTCCTTCGGTAAAAGTAATGTATGATAGTCACATTTATTTGGTTTTCATACGGTCTCGCTTTCGTCTGCGTTTTAGTTTATGTTTATTCATTTTCTTCTTTCTTTTCTTAAGCACACTTCCAAGTTCCATATCCACTAAAGGGCACTGAGTATCCTGTATTATTGGGTTTTCCACAGAGTTCTAACACTTTGTTTTATTCTGTCTCCAAAGATTCTGACTATACACTTACTTTGCCACTTTCGTTGATAAACCACAAGGTACTCCAATCATTGGAAATTTTCCTAATATCAAACTGAACTTTGAATGAAAGACAACAACAACGACAGTTTCACTTAGGCACATACCGGCCAAGACACTGAAAGCCCCACCTTTTCTGATGGTAACCTATTGTACTTGAAATAGTTTGTAAAAGCCCCATTCATTTTGTTATCTTGGATCTTTACGGTTTGAGAAATATTTATGCTCAGTCTTTCTACATTGGGAAGCAAAACGTGTTTCCATAAAGTGAACAAACTAGTTCGCATGCTTTCTTTACTCAACCCAATCGATTTTGGAGTTGCTGAAAATAGATGATTGTGTGGTTCAACGCTTGCATTTAGGTTTCTTGTTTTTGTATGACAGAAATCGGATTGAAAGAACTTGACAAAGATTCCTCACAGCCTTTTATTCGGTTGGTTTCCAAGCTTTGCTGTGAAGCTGCTGGTGTGGCTGAAGTACACGGTTTCCCGGGAACCTTGCCACTTACCTTAAGTAGACGTCATATTGATATGATTTGTCACAACGACTATGTTTTGTTAGAAAAAAGTGATGGTACTCGTTATTTCTTATTGATTTTGGAGGTATCAGTTTTTTTCGTTTCAGTTGATGAAATGATCAATCTGTAGAACCATGCTTTTCTCATCGACCGAAAATATTCATTTTATCCTATCGTACCCAAACCACCATTTCCTTTACCCAACGAAGCAATGAATTCCACTGTTCAAGAACATCACGAAACCTTGTTGGACGGCGAGTTATGTGTCAATTTGGCTACCGATACTTGGGAATACTTGGTATATGATGTGGTTGCTATACAAGGAGACCATCGAATAGGACAAAAGAATTATCGCAGCCGCATGTTGGCAGTCGAAGATTGGGTTGTACGCCCTCGCTTATTAGCTGCTTCCACTGCAGGAAGTTTGCGAATTAGAATCAAAGATGTTTACGAGAAAACGGAAATTGATCGATTATTTTCAAGAATATATAAGAACGAGGATCGTGACTATGTTTATGAGAACGGACATCGTTTCGATGGTTGTGTCTGTAATCGAAACGATGGTCTCATTTTTACTCCTGTTCAGTTAGCTTATCCACTAAAGAGTTGTTCAGCATTACTCAAATGGAAGTATCCTTTGTACAACTCTGTGGATTTTATGTTGTTTATTGAAGTAGATGGAGGTAATGAGGAGGATCCGAGAGTATGTTTTGAAAGAAATTTTTCGATAGTTGTTCAGCATCTTTGTAGAATATTCACACCTATTTGGGATACAAAGGAGACCGTGGAGTAGTAAGATATCGAGAAGTCTTCTTTCCATCCAGTTTGAAGAAAAAGTGGGCCGAGTCACGTTTGGAACATCATGAAAAGATCATCGAATGTTCTTATGACCGAATGGCTGGAGAATGGAGGTATTTATGGATGACTAGGAAAGTATTGAATTCTTTATCATGAAGTTAGGTATTTGCGACACCGTACCGATAAAACCACACCTAATTATTCGACGACTGTTATGGATACTCTGGAGTCCACTGCAGAATCTATTACAAGGGAAGAGCTTATAGATCGCATTAAAAAGAACACGAAAGCTACGAAGCCGACCCTATCACAAAGACGACCATCTTGGAAGGTATTTGAACTTTTTGTGGAGTTGCCTTATATGAATAGCAATTGTTTTTTAGATAGAAGATGACGACCTCTTCAACGATAGTAACAATCCAAAATATCGTAAAACCACTCCCATTTCACTCCTTCCACCTCCCTCTTTTATCCAAAATAACAACTCAGTGTAAAGGATATTGCCAATACTCTTCTCTGGTCACCCATTTTGGAAAAATTCTTTTATAGATACTTAAACAAACTGTATCTTGAGCCTTTAAATGACCATTGAATCGGCATTTCATATAACCATGAGTACCAACAGGTTCTTCAATGTTTCCTAGGCGTCCTCGCTTTGTCCAAAGTGGATATGGCTGAAACCAAAGGATATCTTCACGATTGAAGAACATATAACGAACAACTGCTCTTGATTTGAATACTCTATAAGGAAACCCCGACAAAACGATGCGTTTCAAAATGATGCGATCCGTATCTATGGAAAGTATAGAACCTCGTGCAATAAGATGGTCTTGACTCGGTTTGATGACGAGTACAGGAGCTGGAGGATATACACAAGGTCCATATATGGAGGCAACAATAGTTTGATGATTAGGTAGAAACTTGATATATTTCAGTTTTTGGGAATGATTGACTGTTACTGAAAAGATAGGTCTAGCCAGATATTTGAAAAATCCACATTGAATTTCCAACAAGTCTTTTGACTTTACCACTGAAGAAGCACTGCAAGGTAACTTATCTGTCGGCAACTCAAAGTTGTCAGTTTGTGTTCCATCCTCTTCTTCCCTCTGTAAATGATAATCGAATAGAGTACGTCTGATGTGGAAATGAATGACAGAATATCGATGTTCATTGCGATGCAAACATACTGCAATAAGAGAACGTCCACAAAGATGTTCAAAAAGACTAGCAACATGATCTCTTTCGCTCTCTTCCACATGCAAATAGAATGCAACATACATTCCAGACTCGATGATATCCCCATTATGATTATGTTGTAACAACTTGTTTTCTAATGCCAACTGCTTCTTTCTAAAGGCATTGAAGTTGGGAAATTTGAATATTCGTTTGTATTCTGGTGGTAAGTCCTGTTCTGCATCCCATTCTGAGTTGGCCAAAGAATCCAGTCCTCGATATTTGCGGAATCGTTCTCTTGCGGGTTGATCAAGAGGAGTATCTCTTTCATCAGGAAATAGTAACTCGTCCTTCATTTCATTGCGAAGCTTTTCTAATTCATCTTTGTCAATAACTGTGTCGTCTTCATGATTCACAAGTTCCATTTCATTATCGCTGCTAGGCTCGTCATGAGTGGTTGACTGGATGTAAGTCTCATACGCATCTGTGGGTTCTTGAAAATGGTTATCTTCCTCCTCTGGAAATGATAAATATTCATTATTCTCTATCGAATCGGAATAGTCATCATCCATATGCTCTTCAATGGGTTCTTTATCGGTAATATCTTCTTCATAAAAGGATGTTGTAGAGTCAAACGATGGATCACCAGGAATAGTTTCCAATATGACTTTTTCAGTGTCTTCCCAATCCATAATCTTGTGAATTGACTTTTTAGGACAAGGCTCCTTCTTTGTTGTTATTTTGATGGGTTGAAAGATTCCTATTCCAGACAAATATAACAATTGCTTACATAACCAAGGCCTTCCACGAATATAACCCACAACTTGAAGCACGTTTTTATCCACCCACTGACAACTGTCTCCAAGAACATAAGAACGTGATTCCCTCCATTTCGGTCTTCGAGGTGTCTTCGTTGCTACTCCTCGTATCAACTGATAAATTTGTCCCTGATGACTTAGTGGAATAGGACGTACTTGTTCAACTTCTTCTGCAACACTCTGATCTACCAGAAATTGCGCTCTGTGCTTTCTAACTGCGTTCATTTCATGTTGTTTCAATAAGTCTTCATGGTCTCGTCTTTTTTCTGGAAACATGGCTATCGGTATCAAACGAGAAACACCCATCGTTCTCAAAACCTCTAAACAATAACTTGCGGGTGTAAAGTCTTCAGCCAACTCATCCGCATAAAATACAGGAACCACGACATCCGAAATTTTCAATAGATCGACAACTCTAGAAAGGTCTTCCATATCCACGGACAACAAGTTCCAACGAGTAGAGGCTTCGTCACTGGTGCCTTTAAGCAAAATGTAATCATTCCACTGTAAAAGTGACCTATGTGAGGTCACTGCCGGTGACTCTAGAATCCACTGATGCAACTCATGTGCGTTAGCTGAAGCAGTAAACGGAACAAGTAACACAATTACAGGGGCATCCGAGAGAGCCGCTTTTCTCCTCTTTTCCAATAGTGACATAGTTTTTGCCTTTCTCAACTGCTTTTGTTTATTTTCACGTTCCAATTTGTTGGATAGCCTTTTATTGGTTTTGATGGTATCAGGTATTGACTCTACTCTTCCTTTACTTTCATCTTTCAAACTTCGTTTGGATGCGTGTCTTTGACCTTTTTTGAAAGCTTTATTTCTTTGTCTTAGTAAAGAGGAACGATGATGAAAGTTGTCCATCATCAGACCATCCAAAAATAGTTTACGGGCCGCTCGACTTTCCCAAAGCAACGAAGAAACGATTACAAATGTAAATATTCATCATTCCATAAACGAATAGTTCCATCGTCTGAACCTGAAGCAAAACTATCACCCATAGGAGAAAAACGAACACACCAAACCGGTCCATGATGTCCATGAAAAGTGTTAAGCAATTGTTTGGTATTCCTTTCATAGAGTCTAATTTGCAGATCTCGACCACTAACAACAACATGATTTCCACTTAAACTAGCTGATTCGGAGTCCTGTGGAATAATCATGGAGTCTAACTTACAAAAGTGATCCAAATCCCAAAACTGCAAACCATTTGCAGCCACCGCACTTAACATCGAAGTTGATCCTATCTTGGATATTTGTGCAGATTTAATATCACTGGTATCCAATTCTAGCTTTTGTATAGGCTTTCCTGAACGAATATCCCAAACTATAAGAAAAGGTTCATCTCCTCCACTCACTATTAAGTTATGTCCACTTCCAAAGAACCGAGCAAATCTAACGATTCCTTTATGGCCTTCCAAAACTGAAATAGGCTCTGGTTTTTCTCCTCCAGTCAAATCAAAAACATGTATAGTCTTCATATTGCCTCCGACAAGTACTTTAGTACTATCCTCAGAAAACGATGCGGCACGACAGATATGCGATAGAGAGTATGTCCTCAGACAAAGTCCATTGAGAGCGTTCCATATCCTACAAGTAAAATCAGCCCCTCCAGTAACTGCTAAAGTGGCAGTGTTGTTTAAGGAAGCAGTCCACACAGCTCCTTTATGTCCTGTAAAAGTTCCCAACCAATTACCTGTTGCCCCATCCCGCAACATAGGATAACCATCTATAACAAGTCATTGAAGCAACCAGGCTACTTTTCAGAAACTTACCCAAGCAAGCGCTAATAAGAAAATATCCATCGACAGTGACTGGACTATATTCTAGTTCAACAATTCCACGACTATGTCCTGGACACACCAAAGGCATAACCAAACCGGAAATGAAGTGCAACACATTGAAATGGATTTTTGCTATTCAGTCTTTCGGACTGAACCACACATCGTCTTGTTCAAACAAGTCTTTTACAGACTCTTCATCACTTTGTTCTCGCTCTTTTTTAGATTTGTAATGTTTTTTAATAGCTTTCTTTCGACGATTGGCTTTCCTCGCCCTTATCTTTGCAATCTATAAGAAACAGCAAGCACTTCGAAATAGCAACCAAAAATATTTGTAAAGTGGTTTACCTTTTGAGCTACTTTCGACTCTTCTCCTCGATAATAAAGGTCAATTTTTTCCCTATACAAATTGTCAGACAATGAACCTATTTCGAAACAAGTTGGACAATACTTCAACCGCTGACGTGCTATTTGCCTGTTCCTGAATTGTGACCTAGACTCTTGACATTTCACCCAAATACCAGTTGGTTTATGAACAAGAACCACGCAGCTTTCTGTCTTATTGATACTTTGACCCCCAGGACCACCTCCACGGATAAATTTCTCGTCCAAATCTTGCTCCCTCAACTCTATACTCTATAGGAGTCATAAGACCCTGGCGACACAAAAAAGAAAAATACGGCACAAACCATGTGTTCAACTTGGAGTTTATTCATTTGTTGTTTCAGCACAGACTCTTGTGATTGATTTTCTGAAGAGTTGTCGCTTGTACTACACAAAGTTGCGCCTTGTGAAAACAACGACGAGGGCTTCTTACAAAACAACAACATATTCTTGCAACAACCAAAAGACTGAAAAACTAAGTGAGGACGACAATGTTGATGGATACATATCTGACGTGATAAGCTAAAGAAACAACGAGGAAACAAAGTGTTCAGCATCACTCTTCCCGAGAACATCAACGATGTACCCATCAAAATATGCTTCTCATTACAATTCTGTTGAACATCTTATATCAAATATTTACCAATTTTTTTATTCACAAATATAATTACATATCTTCTTCATCGGGTTCTTCTACAATACCTTGCTTATTATACACTGAACCATTTCCCATGTCCGTGGCACTTCTCTTCTTGGGAGTCACCTGAAAAGCCAGGCCACTACCTTCAGTCGCACGTGTTACTTGTACATGTGAGTGATTAGTCAACAGTCCCTTGATCAACCGTATACTAAGCTCTGTTGCAACATGCTTCTCAAGATATCTACGAATAGGTCGTGCACCAAAACTTGGGTCGTAAGCTTCTCGTAAAATGTAGTCGGCAGCACGATTATCCATAGATACTGTGATATCCCTCTCCTCCAATCTCTTTGCAACTTGATCTAACTGCAATCGAACAATTTGCCTCAACTCGTCTAGAGCAAGAGGCTTAAAGATAACAATATCATCCAGACGATTGAGAAACTCTGGACGAAAATGCAGTTTCACTTCCCTCATTACGGCTTCTCTTGTTCGATTGTCAATAGTTGCTTCTTTAGGAATAGAAACAACGGGAGTTCCCTCGTGATCTGACCCTTCTGAAAGTTCTGCCGGTCCCTTGGAACCAATATTCATCAAAAATTGAGCTCCCAAGTTACTTGTCAATATAATAACTGTATTGGTGAAATCTATGGTTCTTCCTTGATTGTCTGTCAGACGCCCATCGTCCAACACTTGAAGCAATACGTTCATTACATTACGATGAGCCTTTTCCACTTCATCAAATAAAACGACATTGTAAGGTCGTCTCAACACTGCTTCAGTTAATTGACCACCTTCTTCATAGCCCACATAACCAGGAGGTGCACCAATGAGACGAGAAACTGAATGTTGTTCCATATATTCTGAACAATCAATACGTACAACATGTTTCTCATCATCAAATAATTCTGCTGCCAATGCTTTTGCCAACTCTGTCTTACCAACACCAGTTGGACCTAAAAACAAAAAGGAACCTAATGGTTGGGTAGGACGAGAAACTCCAGCTCTCGACCTAAGAACTGCTGCTGCTACAGCATCCACTGCCTCATCTTGACCAATGATTCTTTGATGCAAAGAAGCAGAAAGTGATAAAAGTCGTTCTGCATCACTCTGTGACAGCTTTGTCGTAGGAATGCCAGTCCATCTACTAACAACATCTGCTATTTGTTCATAACCAACCACATCAGATAATAATTTACCACTTTCTTCATCGGTTTCCATAGCGTCAGTTTCCTTCTCCTTATCTATTTCATTCTTTAATGAGCGAATCCTTTCCTCTATTTCTGGAATAGCATAATATCTCAAATCTGCTGCTTGAACAGTATCTCGACGACGTTCAGCATCAGCAAGCTTGATCTTTAATGCATCCAGTTTGGTCATCATATCTTTCAGTTCATTCATCTTCCCTCTTTCAGACTCAAATCGGGCTTTCAGTGGCCTCAACTTCTCATTGACATTATCCAACTCTTCTTTTACTGCCGCTAATCTTGCACGACTGGCTTCATCTTTTTCCTTCTCAAGAGCAGCAATTTCAATTTCTAACTGAAGTTTACGATGCTCTAGAGTATCAATGACCTCGGGTTGGGAATCTAACTGCATTCTCACGTTTGCACAAGCTTCATCTACGAGATCAATAGCCTTGTCTGGTAAAAAACGGTTGGTAATATATCTAGCAGAAAGTTTGGCAGCTGCAACTAGAGCAGAGTCTAAAATGCGGACTCCATGATGCACTTCATATCGCTCCTTCAAACCTCTAAGAATACTGACAGTGTCCGGAACACTCGGCTCACTCACAAACACTTGTTGAAATCGTCTCTCAAATGCTGCATCCTTTTCAACATATTTTCGATATTCTTCCAAAGTAGTTGCTCCGATACAACGTAATTCTCCCCTTGCCAACATCGGCTTTAACAAATTAGCTGCATCCATCGCGCCATCTGATTTTCCAGCACCTAAAACTAGATGTAACTCATCAATAAACAGAATAATCTTTCCTTCTCCCTCTTTCACTTCTCGAAGAACTGCCTTGAGTCTTTCCTCAAATTCACCTCGATATTTTGCTCCAGCTACCAAAGCTCCCATATCCAATGCATATAAACGGCAGTTCAAGTTCTCTGGAACATCTCCTCTTACAATACGTTGGGCAAGACCTTCCACAATGGCAGTTTTACCTACACCAGGGTCTCCAATAAGAACAGGGTTGTTCTTTCTACGTCTACACAACACTCGTATCACCCTTCTTATTTCGTCATCCCGACCTATCACTGGATCCAGCTTGCCCTCTTCGGCAAGTGCTACAAAATCTTGGGCGTATTGATTGAGAGCGTCGTAAGTGGAGTCAGCTGCTTTGGAGTCAACCTTTCGATTACCTCGTACGCTCTTGACGGCTTCTTCCAGCGCATGCTTTGTCAGATCTGCTGAGGAAAAACAAGCAATAACGTCCTTATCATCACAAAGAGCTATTAACAAGTGGTCCACTGCCAGATGAGTGTCACCCTGCTTCTTACGTAAAGATTGTGCATCTCTTATAACTTTAAGGAAAGACTGCGAGGGTGGTACAGTGGTTGGTGGGGGATCTTGAGAAGGAAGCCTTATAACAGCTTTCTGCAACTCTCTACGTACGTTTACAGGGTCAGCTTTTGCTTTAGTAGCGACAGAGCTGGCAAGACCATGATCTTCTGTAAATAAAGCTGCGGCCAAGTGGAGTGGAGTCAACTGTGAGTGTCCATTCTCCAACGCGAGCTCGTGTGATGCTTGAATAGCCTCTTGCGCTTTATCAGTCAAATTATCCAAATTCATATTGAAAAATCTCAACAATTTCTTAGCGATCTGAAAAGAGAAGCTATGCAGCAATTTAAAATCCCAAACAGAAATGGCTGGAAATTTCTGGATCATTCCTTGAGGGCGCGTTTACTTAGACTACCCTATACATCCAATGACGCTTATCGGCAATTTGTCCAAATTGAATGCTCGTCATCAATTCGTACAGTTGTTTCAATACGGGTCCAACTTGGTCCGGATTATTTCCAATGTTCATCACTCTACCTTGATATACAATACGACCCACGGGTGTTATAACTACAGCTGTACCACAAGCGGCAACTTCATCAAAATGCGAAACTTCATCGATAGCAACCTTGCGATATTCGACTTGCAGGCCTAACTCCTCCTGTGCAAGTTGCATCAAAGACTGATTGGTAATACTTTTTAAAATAGACTTGGAATTGGGTGTTATAAAAGATTTCTTATTGTTACCAATAGCAATAAAGTTACTAGTTCCAAATTCTTCGATATACTTTCTTTCGACAGGATCCAAATACAGGTTTACTGGATAACCTTTTTCTTTCGACTGCATATACGGCAGCAAGTCTGCAGCATAGTTACCACCTACTTTCACGTTACCTACTCCTAAGGGTGCTGCTCTATCATAGTCTTCTGTTACTACTGCTGTTACAGGTGCCAGTCCTCCTTTATAGTAATCACCCACTGGTACAACAAAGACAATAAACGTGTACTCATCCGAGGGACCCAATCCCACCCTTGCTCCAGAACCAAAGAGAAATGGACGAATATATAAACTACCACCAGATCCATACGGGGGAATATACTCACAGTTCTCTTGTACTGCTCGAACCACGGCATTCAGGAACATCTCCTTCGGAACCAAAGGCATCATGATTCTAGAAGCAGATCGTTGCAATCGTTCTGCATTCTTTTCGGGGCGGAAAATTCGAATGGAACCATCCTTACAAGCAAAAGCTTTCAAACCTTCAAAGGCAGCCTGTCAACGAAAACAACTACATTGAGCAACAAGAGGATGATTCAAGTTGTTAGTACCTGTCCATAGTGTAAAACTGTAGCTGCGATGGGAATTCTAATAGTGGTTTCTTTAGAAATTTCAAGTTCGCCCCAACAACCGTTTTGATATGTAGCACATACAAAGCAGTTAGTTGGCATAAAACTAAACCCCAAATTTTTCCAGTCCAAACTAGCAGAAGATGCCCTTTGCAAAGACTGGGAAAGACATGAGACAGTTTTCTTCCTTGAACAACAAGCTAAAGTTCGGCTCTGTCGAGTGCTACTAGGTGAAATCAAAGCGCCTTCCTTTTTGTCAAACACTGGAGTGAAACTAGAGCCACCACCAACCAACCACGCCAATGCAATCATGAAAAAGGAAATCTATTGCTTCCAAGTGCCCGCTCATCGTGAAGCAAAGTATTTCAACTGTCTTTCACACAATAGGGATGCCCTATGCTTCCAAGTTTTTCAACGGTGGACGCCCAGATTTTGGTAAACTGGCTCACTTAGACGATGAATTGGCTAAATACTATAGAAAGGGAAGGTTGGATTTTAGAAAGGAGAGTGTCTGTATTTCACTTACAAAGGCCATTTTCCAACACGAGTTCGGTTTGCGGTGGTCCATTCCGCCTGGCCATCTTTGTCCTGCAATACCTTCACGACTAGAATATCTATGTTGGATAGAAACACTTTTGAAATTCGAAGGTGATTTGCAACTACCCATTCGAGGTTTAGATATAGGAACTGGAGCAAGTTGTGTTTATCCACTTTTAGGAGCCAAACTTTTGGGGTTCTATTTTACTGCTACAGAAGTAGACCAAGAAAGTTATCAAAGTGCCTTGAAAAATATTCAGGATAATAACCTTGATTCACAAGTTGAAATAAGAAAAGCTTCTCAAGGTGAAATATTGCACGGGGTTATGCGAGGAACAGATACTTTCCATTTTGTTATGTGCAATCCTCCTTTTTTTGCAGATATGAGTGAGTCAAGTAGTCATCCTTTCAGAGTGAAAACCGGAGATGGAAGGCAAATGGTTACGAGTGGAGGTGAAGTCAGTTTCATTTCACAGATGGCACGAGAGAGCGTAGAATGGAGCCAAAATATTCGCTGGTTTACTTCTCTTGTCGGTAGAAAAAAGGATTTGGGTATTTTACAACGATACATTCAACAAAATATTACAACAGAGGTCCGAAGGACGTGCTTGAAACAAGGTCGGACGAGTAGATGGATCATTGCTTGGAGTTTTAAGAGTCACGGAGCGTTGGTGACTGAATAGCTAACCAGTTCGTATGTATCATGTTGTATCAAAGGCTATTTATAGTACTCTCTGCATAGTTGCTCTGGTCTAATTTTTAGTATGAAACTCTTATATTCCATCAGTAAACACATTTCAGCAAAAGTATTGATGAATTCTTATTTTTTCCGATGTCCTCTTCGAGTACCAAGCAGAGGCGAAAAACTGGAGTTGACCACGCAGTTCACGTAGTTGATCCCCTCACTCAACTAGCCGATGTTCGAAGCTTTGAAAGGTGTTGAGTTTGAGTTTGACAACAACCTGCTCAAATTGTGAAAATGGTTTAGGTTTATTCGTCAAAAGTCTATAGCAATGAAGCGCCTAAGACGTTGGAATTGGGTTTGTTTATTTTGAGCATTTGACATAACCCTATCCTAATTAAGTTTTGAATAGTTGATACTATTACCTCTCTTTATTAACCTATTCTATTGGGTAATGGAAGGTTTTCTTTTGTATCCTATCTCAAACTGGTTTTAGACGTACAAGTTGATATACTGCGTTTTCAAGTTTCCAAAGGAACGTGTCTCCCTTATGCTGTAAGTATGAATAACTACATATTTTTCCTTTGATTCTTGACTTTTGTAGCCATTTTTGGACTTGGTTGTTATTTGGTGCATTGCCTGTTTCCTTGCTTATGGCTTCGGGTGTATATCGTGGAACTGTGACAGAGGTTTGTATTTACCTTGTTTTATGCTACAAGGAAACCCATCTTGTTACTTAGCCAAGATTGTATGTCTCTCGACTGAATCGAGTACTTTCCCAATTTTATATTGCCTATGCTGAGGATGTAAGTAGCTGTCCCGATTTCATCCCTTTCTGCTGAAAACTGTTATGTAAAGCTTGGTCGATTACTTCGAACTGAAAGAGGTGGTTATGGAAATGGTTGATTCTTGTGGACTTGTAGTTTTGACTTGTACAGAAACAAAACACGTAACATGTTCCCATAGAATAATAGATTGCTTGTTCATCATTGGACAAAGTGTGTGAGATTTCAGTTTTGGCCATCACTTTGGTAGACTATGTTTCCAGTGAATATAGTAAAGACCAAGAATATGATTTACAACCCTTTAGGTCATAGTGGGTTGTTAGTTTCACGTTTTTCTTTTGGTTCTTGGGTTACCTTTAGCGAACAAGTCGATGCCGACACTGCCTACTTGTTGATGAAAAGAGCCTACGAGATAGGTTGCAACTTTTTTGATAATGCAGAAAATTATGCTGCAGGTGAAGCAGAAAAGATCATGGGATATGCTTTTCAACGAGGTGTTCAAGAAGGAATTTGGTCAAGAGAAGACTTGGTTTTCAGTACAAAGATATTTTTTGGTTCCAAAGGAGAGTTGGATTCCGTCAACTCAAAGGGTCTCACTAGAAAGCACGTTATAGAAGGACTTGGAGCATCTCTTCGAAGAATGGGTTTTGAATATGTGGATATTGTCTTTTGTCATAGGCCTGATCCACTGACTCCCATCGAAGAAACTGTTCGTGCTTTGAATTATGGTACGTTTATTACAGAACACAATCATAACGTAAATTGATATACTGGAATAGTGATCGAACAAGGAATGGCGTTTTATTGGGGAACGAGCGAATGGTCAGCTCAAGAGATTACTGAAGCGTGCAGAGTTGCTGACCTTTACAACCTCATAAGACCAATAGCAGAACAACCCCAGTATAATATGTTTCATCGAAGACGTGTAGAAATTGAATATCAACCGCTTTATCGAGATTATGGCTTAGGAACTACGGTTTGGTCTCCTCTTTCTTGGGGTATTTTAACTGGAAAATATAGTGGAAAAATAGTCCCTGCTGGTTCTCGTCTTTCCTTGGAGAAATACAAATTTTTTCATTCGAGAGCTTTTAGTGAGCGAATCTGGCAATTGGAAAAGACTGATGCGTTGAAACCATTGGCACAAGAACTAGGTTGTTCTGTTGCTCAGTTGGCACTTGCGTGGTGTGCCTGTAATCCTAGTGTTTCCACAGTCATTACTGGAGCCACTAAAGTAGAACAAGTGGAAGAGAATTTTCATTCCATTTATATCATTCCAAAGCTCAATTCCAACTACCTTAAGAGAATTGATGAGATTATTGGAACCAAGCCTGAACCAAGTGCAGAAACCAAAGCAGCCAGAAAAGTCCGTGGAATGGAACGTTGAGATGTTTTCTTTCATTATAGAATCTTTAGTCCATACGAAATTTTTTATTACTCTTACAAAGAACTGAGACGTCTTATTATTTGCATAATAGGAAAATAATATGTCCAAAGAATGTGATAATCACCATGAAACTCTTACCATGGAGTCCCTATCATGAGATTTCCAGTTTTGATAAACTGTTGCAAAAGCGCCGATATAAAGAAGAATATCGCTACTCTTCCCATCCAACTTTCTGAAACTAGGAGAATTTGTTGCAATTTGTCATTCTGTACAATCTTCTCAAAACATTTACCGCGAATCGAGTCAGATAGCAATTGACTACAAGATTTCAACCAAACCTTACAAAGCGGTTCCTTCGTATTGTTTATAGAGTCCACAACTTGTTGCCCTTGCTCATTCACTTGAAGTTCCATTCTTAACCTATTCATGACGCTTTGCATCATTTCTTCGTTCATATCAACCATAACAAGGTTATCATAATGCTCTGTATCATGAGAGCGTTTTCGAGTTTGTGATATGAATTCTTTCATCATCGAATCCACAACTGCTCTTCCAACATTAGTTTGACGAAGAAAAGAACTCGAGGATTCGCCAGCTTTAACCAATGAATCTATGTCGTTGGCCAAAGGCTTGAAATCCGTTGTCTCTCCCTGCTTTCTCCTGTTTGAAATATTTCCGAATAGCCAACTTTTTCTTTGTTGACGTTGCCCAACTCCCGCCTTCTCTATCAATAGATACGCACAGATTAACCACAACAACAAGTAAAGAACAATACACTTGAGAAAGATACCACTAGAAAGATGCAAAAATAAACCAGAGTGGCCAATCACGTCCTCTTGAAACTCTTTGAGTGGAGTAACTAGTTGTTTGTCAGGAGATATAAAAGTTGTCGTGAATCTATTCGAAAGTGAATTGGCAGGTTCTATATTTCCTTCTTTGTCCATCACGGCCAATCTCGAAACGTCAAGCATATGATACGAAGCGTGTTTCCTAGTGACTCTATACCAAAGAGGACCTAGTAACGAGTGGACAAAGTTCCCCATTTTCCTAACGTGTGACCCGACAACAACCAACAGACACAAGGTAAGTATATGCCTTCTTTCAAAATTATTTTTGTAATAAATATAACACGGCAAAGTTCCCAGTATCCAATGCAATCGAGAAAACCTATTGAAACCAGCACCTTTCATACAACGTCTACTAGAATCAGTCACCACTACTTTTCGTCTATCCAACTCGAAAATTCTTGGTTTCAAGCGTGTTGCCAATAAACGTGCACGCTTAAAATAGAAACGTTCATCACTAGCATAGTTACAGAAAACTTGCCAAGCCAGTCCCATCTTTGCTCTCATCATCTCTCTTTCTCCTTTTTGAAGAAAATCCAATCCACATACTCATCGATATGCCACTTTTGCAAACCNAAACAAAAAATACCAAACTACATAAGCAATAGCAAAATAAAATAAACAACGTCCAAATAAAGTTGATATAAATGAATCTACACAACTGTTAGTATTCTCATAAGTGACAGGTTCCAAGTATAGAATGGACTCCATCGAGTCACATAGATAATTCAGTCCATAAGTTTCCATTCGAATCTTCAAAGATATTTCCAATGCTGCAGTATGATAAGACTCGAGATTACCAAACATATCCTGCAACTTGGTTGTCAATTCATCTAAAATAGAAATTCCCGAAGTGAATATGCTTTCACCAGCATGCGTTTCCGTCAAACGTGTTGCTACATCCAGCTGAACAGCTCCAGTTGCTACACATAATACAGGTTTTCCAAAATACAGCACTTCTTGAACCACATCTGATAAACAAGGAACGACTACAATACCAACCATGGAACTGGAAAGAGCACAACCGAAAAGTTGCCTTTGTAGACTATAAAAGTTATTGGGGAGATGTTCAGGTTGTACATAAGAACCATTCATCCACCAAAAACCAGTCAAAAGAGTATGAAGCTCATTGACGATAGATAAAGTGACAACTCTCGATAGATAGGCTCCTTCCAAATTGATCAAAACTACTTGTTCTGAATAGAGTTTGGCAAATTCTATAGCAGAATTAGGTAAGGATTCTGTACATTGGGAAACAATGGGTCCTGATAGCCAATAATACGAGGATAACGAGCGAGGAATTTCAAAAGCAAATGTAGTAGGAAATAGATAAATATGCTTTCTACAAAGAAGGTCTCGAATACTTCGATAACTATCAAGACCTTGATACCAACGTAGTCTATTCAATTTGTGCAATGCAGGACTTGCGTGTAACTCATATAACCACTTTTGAAGTACAAACAATGCAGTCTGCAATAAAGTTGCATTTCTAGAACCACCCGAAAGAGGCGGAGGCAAAAGGATATCTTTCAGTCCACTACTATCTGAAGAAATCGGAAATAAAGGTCCACAATATAATAAGAATAAAGGAATATCATACAAATCTGCGATATCCCAAGCAGCAAACACTCCCATATCGGCAACTATCATATCCGGTCTATCCTTTTGAATTTCTTTTGATATCACGTCAAATAAACAGTGCCTCAATGGAAACAATAAATGCTTTGGTAAATAATTTAGAGTCTTCCAAGCTGACCTTTCTTGCCACAATAGTCTCAAAGTATAGTCCACAGGAGACTCGGAGAACTGAGGAGTTTTGTTGATTCGAGGTCGTCTGAAGTCAGAGGGTCTCATACTTTGTATTCCGTTTTCTCTTTGATTTTTAGTTTCCACCCTATTGTTCTTCGTCGTTGTGACCAAGTCGTCTCGCACAGGAATCCACTCCAAGTTATAATTCCAACTAGAGTTCATAATAGAGTCTGTCCTTCCTGGATAGATCATTCTTATTCGATGTCCTCGATGAGATAATTCTTGTGTTATTCTTTGCATCGATTGACTTCTTTGACTTGCTCCGATGGAAACTACCAATATAGACAAGGTAGTATTTCGTTGTCGGATGTTGTTGGAAAAACTCGGTTCAAGTTGAGTATTCATAGCTAACGTATAATGAATCTCATTCAAAAATAAATGTCCTAGTATATAAAAACCGACAGAAGACATTAAAAAGCTATATAAATACATTACCAAGCACTTCATTGCTTCAGACTTGTGAGAATGCACAAGAATTATTATTGAAGAGTTGAACGTCGAGTGAGACTGAAGAGCATGTCTGGTATGCGGTTGCCGTTGGAAAGGCTCCAACAGTTTTTAGCAATTGTGGATTCAAAGCCTGCTATGTCCGTAGTATTTTTAGCTTTCAATGGGTGGATACTTTTGTTTTTTGTTTGTTTTGGCCTTTCCTGGGTGGTCTTTGCTCCCTTCAGAAGATTGGACCTTATTCACCGTTCGGATTGGGCCTCTAGGTAATATTTTGAACAGCTATTCTTCGAAAGCTGACGCAGCATTAGAGTTGTTTCTTCCATCAACGCTACAGTGGGTTGTTTGTTGTTTGCAAAATTGGTTTTTGGAGAAGAGCAGCTTTATCGTACTGGAGTCTTTTCGAACAGTGCAGCCTCGTGAGTATCCTCATTGCCAGTAAAAGTTGCTTGGTTTTTGACAATTTTGTATAGTTGTGGACTTTGGAAATTGATACTTGGATACTTTTTTTACGACAGTTTGTTGATTGTTTTGGTGTTCGAGGTTCATGAAGCGATAAATATTCAGACCATCATTCATCATATCGTGGTAACCAGTGCAGTAATTTATTGTTTGGTAGGTTGAGCAACTGTTTTTATTTTCACACTACAGTTATTTTACTTTGATTTTAGAGTTCAAGAGATCCCTTAGCTATGCTTTGGGCGTCTGCCTTGTTCCTTACAGAGGCATCCACACCTTTCGTAAACTTGCGTTGGTTTCTTTCGGAATCGGTAGGCATAGCTTTATTGTTATTTTGCATACAGGGAAGCTGAAATGGGAAAAGAACTTGAAGCATACACGAATATATGTTGTTGCTGGTTTGTTGATGACTCTGGCTTTTTTCGTCGCCAGAATTCTTTTCATGCCCTATACGTTGGTAGGTTATCCATTCTTTGAGCTGTGGTCGTGTTCAGCTGAAACTGCACAAGTATTTGTTACTTTCCAATCCGAATATTTTGAACTATTTATCGACATATCGTGCTTTTTGCGATGGCATTGTGGGTGGTTCGGTGTTTGTGTCTATCTATGTTTTGAATATTTACTGGTTTTATTTAATGATGAGAGGACTTTATCATATTGGTCGTCAGTGGCTACTCAAACGAAGCAAAGAAGAGTTGATAGCGGAGAAGAATAACCACTCAGTCACAAACTAGGATCGGATACCAAAGAATACCGAAAATATTTTTTCGTTGTTGAGCTTCTGATGAAGAATTTTTTCAAGCATACGTGGAACAATGACTATTCAGTTTTCTGATAAGTTTCACAGGAAATATTATCGAATACTTTCTAGACTTGCTCCAAACACACACACACACACACACACACACACACACATATATATATATATATATAGAGAGAGAGAGAGAGAGAGAGAGACTTTGCTCTCATTGTGAAAAATATCCCCTTCGCAGATCTATCTGTTCATGACAGTTTTATCAGTTGCTCGATAGTTATACAAGCACCACACCCCTATACAGTATTTGCAGCGCATGATTAACAAATCTCGTGACATATTCAGGACTGCCTTCAAAATGTTGAGTTTACTACCGGGAATTTCCGACCATTTCACAGGAACTTCGTAAATAGGAATGGAATATTGCTGCGCAACATATAAAAGTTCCACATCAAAGGCCCAGCGAAAAAGATGTTGATTGGGAAAAACTAGTCGAGCTGCTTCTCTTGTAAACAGTTTAAAGCCACATTGAGTATCGCGAATATGCGTCACGCCACCAATAAGGTTCACATACCAATGGAAGCCCCACATGAAGAGTTTTCTTACAAAAGAACGTTCAGCTTGTTCCAACTGAGCACGTGAACCAATGATTATCAGCGGTTTCTCCTTATACGCTGAGCCTACCTTTCCTTCTAACTTCAAGTAATCCTCAAAGTACGTGGCTCCGTCTGCATCAGCCATCAACAAAAGTTCGCCACGACTGCTTAACATACCATTTTTCACTGCGGCACCTTTGCCACTGTTTTGAGGTAGTCTCAATACTCTAAATCTGTCCGTCCCGAGAGGCCCCCCAATCTTGTAAGCTACTTCGACTGTATCATCTCGGCTACCGTCATCTACAACGATAATTTCCCAAGAAAAACTGGCAACTCTTCTTGTTCGAGCTTCTAGAGACTTTATGGTTTCTTCGAGCATTTTGGGGAGTCTTTTCTCTTCATTATATGCAGGAACAATAACTGAGAGTGACTTTTCTGCGGGTGAAAATAAAGAAGGGAAAGGATAAGTTTTACTCGGGTCTGCTGGATCAATAAAAGTATAAGCGTGAGCTGCCGAAGCAACAAAAGATGGCCTACGAGAGTCCTTCAAGTATAAATAGACTATTATTAGGAAACTAAAAACTGCTAGAGCAAACCACCACAACATGTACAACAAATATGAATTGGCCCCCAAACTCATTCCATCGGCATTTTTCTTTTCAAAAATTCTCAGGGAAATACCAATCATCTCCAATCTGATAGAACGAATCCACATAAAAGCCACGGACTCGGAACAAGTCACTAAAAGCAGTTAAACTCCAACAAAACAATCCATTCAAAAACTACTTACAACAACAATTCATGAAGAGCCTTTGCAGGTTTCGGTCTCAATAGTTCACCTAACAATTCCAATCTACGCTATGTCAACCTCAAATAAAGGGGAATGCATTCTTGTCTTACCTATCTTCATTTTCCCGAATATATTGCTGGGCAAGCTCTGTCATCTTTGCAAGTTTACCAGGCCTTACTTCATCAATATCTATGGAGTCCGTCACAGGGTTCAACCGAAAATATCTATCTGATGGAAGTAAATCTTCTAAACTCTCATGAATCTATATAAAAGAGACTCTGTACAGCCAAAAAGATAAATAACTCACAACTTACACTTTCTGTAGAGGTCGCTGAGTTGATTAAATAAGTAATGATATCATTCCAGCCAAGACTCGACTCCTTTCTACGTGTTGCTTCGGGTAACTCTGATCCAGTCAATCTTCCAGTTCCAATGGATACCTAACAACGACAGGTTAAAACAAGGAAAATAAAAATTGAATGCACGTTCATCATACGACAAGTTCAAGTGGAACATTTGGAAACAGCTTCTTAGTTTCGTGGATTGCTACTCCTGTAGGATTATTGGCGACCAAAGCACCATCAGCATACAGTTCCCCATTGATTCTCATCTATAAATAGTCATAAATAAGTATTTGCAAAACTAAAATTCATAATCCTACTTCACTAAAATAAGTTGGTGCTGCACTCGAAGCCCGCAAACCTTCCCACAGTTGAGCCTCTACAGAACCTTCGTATCTACTCTCCTTTCCTTCCATAAAAGTGTAGTTACGAAATAAATGTATTACATGAGGCTTTCGAGAAACTATGGAGCTGACAACAAAAACCTTTAACAGAATTAACTAGTTCATACTTTCTGACTTAAGGATGCTTCAAAACTCACCTTATTGGCATTATCTTCCGTCACACTATCAATGAACAATGACTTTCCTGCTTCTCGCTTCAAAATGCTCTCTAAGATGGATGCATCATAGTAAGACCTAGTTATGAGAAGTTTCGGAGTGTTGACCTAACAAACAACAAAATGAAACCTCCCCCTAACATTTAGACAAAAACTTACAGGTGTCTTGGTAAAAATTTTTCCAATCAACTCTCTGTATAAAGCTTCTACTTCCTCAATTGGTCGCTTTCTTAGGCCCAAGGTCACTGCAATAATACCACCGGTACTCGTGCCACCAATCACATCGAAACTAAAAATTTCAAAATTCAAGAACCATTTCAATGAATGAACACTCACAGTTCGTGAATTTCACATCCAGTAATGCGTTTCAGGTATTTTAAAATCTCAAAAGTCATAATAGCTCGAGTTCCACCTCCATCAAAGGATAAGACTCTAATACCACGCTGTCCAGGAACTCGTGGACTCCAAATATTGATGCCTTTGAAATTTTCAAAAAATTTCCATTTTCTGAAAAAATTTTTACAAACCTAAACAAGCTAAAGCTCTTCTGGCACATCTTGCAACTCCTTCTGAATATCCTCCACTAGCACCTCGACTGAATCGTTTCAAAGCAGCAACAAATTCTTTATCCTCACAGGCCTTACAATATATTCAACAAACCTTCCTTTGCAACGAAAAACTCCTACCTGTTTCCTCCATTTTCTACCTTCTGGTTCGAAGCAAAGAGCTAAAGAGCCAATTAAATGAAGAATCGACATTTTCACTTCGATCTGTCGCCCAGTTTGATGCAAAGACGATCGATAAGGTCTCTTCCATCTGAAACGTAGGGCACTTCGTGTCGCACCTTCACAGATTATACTTTTCGAGAACTGACAAATTTGATTATCATTAAACTCCAACATAAGGCTTCTGGTGGCAGGAAGAATCGCCGCTAAATTTGCCAAAGCAGTAGCAGCATCTGCTTGTATTTCTTCCGAATCTTCAGTTAAGGCACGAACAAGCTGATTAATTTTATCCTTGTCCAAAAATTTTGCTGCATCTTCTTTCCAACGCAGATCATTTGCGGCTCTTATAAGATCATAAGTCGACTCGCCTACACGAACAAATCCATTAAGTGAAGCTATCTCTCATTTAAATATATATACACCCACCTTTGTTTTTGAGATCATTCTTTGGAACATTTTCAATCAAGCGTTTCGTTTCCGCTGATTCTGTCCTGTTTTCGTTGGCTATGGATTGGCTATCCACACTATCAAGCTGCTCTATTTCACTGGAATTCATTGAATTTCGAGCATTCTCTCCTTTCAAAAATGGATTCCATAAATTAGCTAAATTTGAAAAGAAACGCAACGAAGAGTCGAAAAGACTTTCTGGATAGCGACTTTTGACGTTTTCCTTCAATTTTGATTCCGGTTGATCACTTTTCAACGACACAGTATATTCTGCATTCGTCATATTACTAGCTAGAGTTTCAGCATTCGTGTAGTCCTTCGCAATGTGTAGTTTCTCTTTGGGAGCATTATCTGACTTGCGATGAACATCAATGTTCATATTTTCCGTATCGGTCAACTTCGCTGAGTTTTCTGTTTCTAACTTACTTCCACTGCTACTGCTATCTTCGATAATATTTGAACCAGTAAAGTAATTCAGCGTACTGTTTGCAATTCTGTTATCGAAATTACCACTGGAACGTGTTGCTTTACCGACTTTTTCCAGATGTGAAGTTTTCGATGGTACTGAAGAGCCTTTGCAAAAAGCGTCGAACAGAACACGTTGTATTTCATACGGCAAAACGCTATCGATACCTTTTCTGGAGATGGTCCTTTGATAGAGCATTCACAAACCTCACAAGGTAAAGAACTCATACTTACTTTGAATTGTTCAGAGCCAGCGACACTATCTCCAGAGTTTGCATATCAAACACGGTTGTTGTTGGGGTCGAGGTCAGTTGCAAAAATGGTTGGCTTTCTAACTCTTCCAAGGTTTTCTTTTGAGCCGACTGAATGGTGTCTTTTTCTTGCTTTCCACCTCTTGGTATCCTATCAAGCTCTGTTCCAACTGAATCTTGCACAAATTTACTTGAGCTGTTGACGTTGATAAAAAACTTCCCGAGCGACCAGCCTAGTTTCCATAACTCATTAAGAATTTGTTTTTGTTTCTCTTTCTTTTCTGGAACTTGACAACGCAAAAGACAACGTCTGCTTTTCACTCTCTTTGAAACCCGCCCAACAACTGTGGTGTTGTAGAACGAAGGAAAAAGACTAGTATTCGACAACTTATTTGAGCACTGCGGTTGGCTAATAAAAGCTATAAAGGATTCAGCTGAGTGAAATGTACTATATTTACAAGTTAGGCAAAGAGAAGAGTCGGTTCTCATGTTTCCATAGCTGCCTCGATGAAACCATTCCCAACCTTAACAAAACGACAAATTTTATCAAGTGCAAATGAATATCGCCTAAAAATGTTTTGACTTTATTTACGGTTGCTGAAGATTTGGTTCCACCTTTTTTTTTCTTTTTGCGAAATAGGCACTAACGAGACCGCTAAATACTCCAGCAACAAAAGGAATAGCAATAACTTCTCGAAAACGGTCCAGATAAAAATTCGAGTCACTTACAGGTATTTCCTTCACCATTCAACACTTATTTTCCTAGTTGCGTTTGATTGAGCAGTAGAAGGAGGAGAAATATTTGTATTCTCACGAGTTGGTATCAATAAGGTTTGGCTCCAACGATGGAAGGTAGAGTGGCTTAGCCAATCTTTCGAGTAAAAGATGAAATCTTTCCAATTTGATAAATACCGATAAATAAAAATGCCTTACATCAACCTGATTCATTTGAGTATTATTTGGATAATGAAAGAAGTGATTGCTTGTTTCTTTCTTAAACTGTGCAAGATCTTCCAAGAGTAAGCTAGCAGTGTTTTACGTATTTAATCAGAAACACTTCCCAGTTTAGACGTCTTACTAACAAGGCGTCTTATCGTTCAAAAAATAGCTGCTCATCAGAAACTTAACTTGTCTCTACATAACTTTTCAAGATAGATATTTATTTTCTGAAATGTGCTAAGGGTGTCGTGCTATTCCAGACTTCGAGATAGTTATAGCTGAGAAAAATTTCAACAGAAGAGTTATTAGATTGAACCTAAGAACAAAATACTGTTCCAAATAAAAGTATGTTCTGCGCTTACAAAGTATTTATCCAGATAGGAAACAATATCTAAAACTCAAAGTTGCCAAACTAGAAGAGTGTTGTATCCAACGCGCTAGGATGACTATTAACTTTGTTCGTCCGACTATTCCCGAAATCACATGGTTCAAGAAACAAACTACTTGAACAGTGAAACTGGGACTCAACCTTGACGATAGTTTTATTTATGGCGTCTGGGAACGGTCAACGACAACTTGTAGAGCCGACGACGTGAAGAGATCGCCAATGCTATTTGGGCTATGGATTCTCAACTATCCAAGCCACGGCCTACTAAGCTTCACATAAGGAAGTTATTCACCCGACGCGATGCGTTGCAACCTACTTATATAAGTAGAGGAATTTCTGTTTCTTCTGTATACACATTTGAAGAAGATAGTCGTGAAGTTCTTTATCCGACTTTGGTGACTACTGTAACAACTCAAGCTTTTCTAGTTCGCTGGAATGGCAATCAAGTCCTTGTTCCCGTTGCTTGTTTTGCTGAACAAAATGATGTAATTTCTTCTGTTTGTGTATCTCACTCAGGTTCAAAGGTTGCTGTTGCATACAGAAGCAGTCTTGTTGCCTTATATTCTGTCCCAAATGAATTCCGCAGGTCTAGTTTGGAGTCGAGAACTTCCTTGTTGGACCAACTGCCTGTTATTCGACAAGAACGTTCTTGGAAACCTATAGCTGGAAACATCATTGTACAGCTCGCCTTTGATTTCAGTGACACTTTCCTCGTCACGGCAACCACTGATGGAAAAGTTAAGATATGGGATGTTGAAGAAGGGCATATCACTCACAGTTTGAAAACAGGAGCAGCAATCACGAAGACAGCTTTTCATCCTAGAGTTGGCCAATTAGAGCTCTTTTTATCTTTAGATGATGGTCGCTTATTGGTTTATGATTTGCCCACTCGAAACTTTTCGAAAACCTTTCAGTGCAATCAGGGTGCTATTGTTTCTTTTGATTTTCTTTCCAATGGGAACTTTGTCGTATTTAGTGTTTATGACAATACGCTTCATTTGTTTCGGACCACTGATATGACAGCTATGAAACATATTTCTGTCGATAATAGCATCACCACAATAACTGCACTACCTATCATGAATGAGCAAACGGATTTCCAGATATTTACAACGAGTAGCATATCAGGACGTTTGACCTTTTGGAGGTTTTCTATGCAAGAGCAACCTAAAATTTACAAGTCAAAGGAGCTACTGTTGAGTGAGTTGTATGGCGCAGTAGAATCCATTTATGTTTCGCTATCATCTCAAGTTTATCTTTTTGTGGGAATGGAAAATGATATGCTACATGTTGTGGATACCACAAAAATGGAAATTACAACATCTGTCGTTGGAAATTTGGATGAAGTTTATGATATCTGCTTCTTATCAGAAAGCAAACGAATTGCTGTAGCTAGCAATAGTGAAGATGTTTATATATTTGATGGCAATCTAGACTATAAGTCAATTGTTCTCACAGGGCATACAGAGAGTGTTCTTTCTCTGGACTATGATCCTTTAACCCAAGTACTTGTTACTGCTTCTAGAGATAAAACTTGTAGATTATACAAGTTGAACGACTTGGATGCTCTTTTTGAGTCGGACAAATTAGAAACATTGGGATGTTTTGCCATCGCTTTAGGCCATGACGGACCGATTGGGGCCGTAAGTATAGCTCGTACGAATCACACAGATAGTTTCATTGTTAGTGGTGCAGCTGATCATACCTTAAAATTGTGGAAATTCAATACCAATTGGAATGGCGAGATAAGACAACTTAGTGCTAGTTGGACTGTTTCAGCGCATCAAAAGGATATCAATTGTGTGGCCATATCTCCAGATTTTGATATAATTGTGTCAACTTCTCAAGATAAAACAGCGAGAATGTGGTCTAGTAGAGACGGTAAACCAATAGCCACTTGTATAGGACACAAACGAGGAGTTTGGCATGTTAGTTTTTCTCCTGTGGATCGTATTTTCGCCACGAGTTCTGGAGACTGTACAATTCGCATATGGAGTGCTAGAGATGGTGCATGTCTACAACTTTTGGAAGGTTCTTCAAGTTCTTTATTACGAGTCTTGTTTCTTCAAGCAGGGTCAGAGTTGGCTTCTGGGGGTTCTGATGGCTTACTGAAGGTAGGAAGTTATGAATAGAAACATTTTGTCTTTTGATAATTTGTTTAGATTTGGAATGTAAAAAGTGGTGAATGCATAAGTACTATGGAGGCTCATGATGATAGATTATGGTGTTTGACCTGCATCTTGGATGGTGAACTCATTGCCAGTGGAGGTGCAGATGGTAGAATACTATTTTGGAAGGATATTACGCTGGAAAAGGAAATGGAAGAAATGGAATCCAAAAAGGATTGGATTTTGAAACAACAAGACTTAGAAAACGCCATGAAAAGAAAGGAATGGCAGACGGTGTTTTCAATGTCCTTTAGAGTTAGATCAGCCATCTAAGCTGATGGAGGTATTTATTGTTTCTCGATTGTCATTCAGTTTTACTCATATCACAGATGATTTGGAGTATTTCTACGGAAACAGATCATCTGGATGATATGTTAACTCCATTTTTAAAATCTTTGAATCCTTCGCAGATATATCGTTTACTTTGTTATTGTCGAGATTGGAATACCAACGTAAATCAATTTTTGCTCGCTCAACATGTTTTGAATTGTTTATTGACCAGCCATTCGTTTCATAATATATCATCCATTCCCGGTACAAAAGAAGTGCTACAAGCTATTTTAGCATATTCAGAAAGACATTATCAGAGATTGTCTAAATGGTCTTCTAGGTCCTTTATGCTGGACTGTATTTTAGAATCCATGGGTGGTGTTTCAAGAGTAGATTGACAAGTTTCAAACTTTGGTTTATCTAATGGCATATTCTGAGAATTTTACAGTTTGCCATTGCATCGCATAAGCCAGATAATGGAAGTTTTCATCTTAGCAGTTATTATTTCCAATTGAATTTTCTGATTCGGTTGAGCGGGCTTTTCAGGATGAACTCTTCCCAGCCTTGTTCTTCTCATCAAGTAGGACTGTTCAACTAATGTAATACATAGTGTAGACTCACTATTGAGATAGGTTTTATTAGAGCGCATTCTAGTTATCAATCAGAAGATAAATCAAGTCCTTGTTCAAGTAGATAAAGACCTGGAAGTAAGAATATCTTGAATATATGTTGGTTTTCGATAAGTATTCTTCTAGACTTGGAACGAGTATGGAAGCGATATTGTACAAGTAAACCAAGTGCTTCGAAGATATATGCGCAAGTTGAATATCGCTCAGTCCTAATTGGTTGGTTGTTCTGGATAAAGGAAGAAAAAGAGGTTGAGTTTATTCTATGACAAGATATCAATCACAATTTCTTGCTCTTGTGGACGATGAAATATTTGGAGGAAATACCAAACAAGAGAGATTAGCTTCGTCCGTAGCGATAACTCCTCTAAACCACATTCAATCATCACTCACTGCATTCAAGAAAAAAAAAGGTTGCTTACCCAAAGCTTTCGAAAATACGAAAATGACAGATACCTTCAAGAAACCCTTTTGCAAATGAACTTTTAGCAAAGTATAATTGAGGAGGAGGACTTGACTCTAAATATTGTTGTACACAGTTATCGTGATTGGCTGGAGCCACCAACCGAATATTGCCTCGTATAAGATCTATATCAGCACCAACTGAAATACTTGCTAATACATTTTCCAAAAGTACTCCTCGTAAAAGTGCAGCACGTCTTATAGCGACGCCCTTGCTAATTCCCGCAGGCACAATGTCAATATGTCTCTCTAATGATATCCATATCGAAGAACAGAGCTCGCTTCGTCTCAGACGCTGTTGCAGAACACTACAAAGATTACGTTCATACTGCACATTAGATATCAAATCATAGGATATTTTAAATTCACGTTGATTGTCAGAGCTTTGAAGTCTCATAGAGGTATTCCACTCGTTGTTGATAACGCTAAGAATTTTTTGCCTGTCCCAGTCTTTACGGCAGCTTAGAAACTGAAAGTATTCTACATCCTTTTCATATGTTAAATAGAAACAAGAAGAATATAGTTCCTCTGAGGTTATTGAAGATGCAGAATTTTGCAAGATGCTTCCATCCGGTTTCAAAGTCTCACTTACAACATCTCCTTGCCATTCAACTCGAAGTTTAGAAGCATTCCATTTAAGTGATATATTAAATACTCTTGATTGTTTCACACAAGGTATCTGACATTCATCCATCTTCAAAAAGTAAATTTCGGTACCAACCGAAGAAATGATAACCTAAATGATTGAGACCAAAGACTTTTTATATGACAATGGAATACACAAACCTTTGGAAGAATATAAACACCCCAAAGCAACAATACCTGAACAGAAGATTCTATACTACGACCTGTACAAATCCATAGCTCTATCTTATCAACAAAGTTACTTGGAATAGCATCCAAAATAGAGAGCAATTTGGACATGGAAGCATAATCACCCAACAAGACATTGTCCAAGTCACAAATCAAAACCTTTTTGTCTATTTATCGGTTGAGAAGAAATGTCAACTCACATTCTTATTATCAACATACCCGAACAAGTCTTTGCACAAATCAGTGGCTGTACAATCCTTTGATTCAATAAAGAGAGCAAACACTGAGAAAAATGATTGGCATGACAGTCCCACGAAAATCGATACAAATTCTTCAAACCATTATGCATAAAGTTTTCCCAAGAACTCGGTTCATCTAATATGGACAGAATAGCTCTTTCAATTTCTGAAGAATTGTTTGGATCTACAGTTATTCCATGACCCAAAATTTGAATAATTTCAGCAGCACCTCCTCGACAAGTGGCAATAACAGGAAGCCCTGACGCAGCAGATTCTAAAAGGGTCAAGCCGAAAGGTTCAAACCATGAAATATTTACAAAAACTCCTTTTCTTTTTTCCAAACCTTGAAAACGACGATATGGATCAACTTTGTTGTACTTGCCTGGATGCTGCATAACGATAAATTTCAGGTATGTCATGTTGCTCATGTTGTTTCGGATACATAACATTTCCATAAAGGTCATACAAGTCGATTAGTTTCTGAGGAATTAAGTACTATAAACGATACATTTCTTGTTCACTTCGACTTACAAACACATTCAAAAGAATCTCCTGCGAATGAATATCCATTGTGTCGACATCTGATCGATTCCCTTAGATCATAACTTAGTCTTCTATTATATATAACCAAGAAAGACAAACCTAGTATTAGAACAAGGTTTGCTTTGGTTCTTAAGTATTCACTGCGGCCATATATTCGAATCAAATTTTCCTAATGCAGAATCAAAAACCAAATGAACAGACGCGATAATTGACTCGTTACAATGTTCTTCTTCTTGTCAGGGCGACATATCATCAGTATAACCTTCTTATCCGTATTAGTAAGAAAACGGGAAGTATGACGACTGATAAAGGGCGAATCATGATCTGGACGAAAGTTGAATGGAATAATCAAAGACATAGGTTGCTCACCAGCAGACAATTCTTCTCCAATGGGCGGATGAAATCTTGTCAAATCAATTCCCGGAGGAATAACAACGTATACACTTCTTCTCCTTTGATCGTACAAACCCCACTGTGATTCAATTTCATCTGCAGTAGATGTGACAATGAGTGATGCATAATCGAGACAACATTCTTCGGATTCTATTCTTCTTGTCATTTGATATTGACTTTCTATTTCTTCCATTTTCATTCCTGAAGCTTTAAAAGAAAGTCAGTTTAGTTATTATCAAATATTGAACGATCCTACTCTGTAATACGGACAATTTTGTCCTTCCCAATGAGTGACCTACGTGAGTATGAATACACTGCAGAACACTGCATACTTTTATGGCAACATAACCAGCATCCGCATAGTGAGAATGAACTACGTCTGGAACTTTATTTTCTTGCATTGCATATCGTATAATGGCATCCACCATAAGGTCCAACTGATCCCACATAAGCTCTTTGGGAATATAATCCTCGGAACCCATACAAGGAATTCTCACAATACAAGCCCTTTCAAGTGGGATGTTTTTCAACAGTGGTTCTACTTTTTGACAATATTCCGGAGAAATTCTGTCATCCTTTATCGATTTTGTCCAAACTTGAACCCACTCAACAATTGGAAGCTGAGCCAACGCCTTTGCCAGTTCCAACACATATACTATTTGACCACCTATAAAACCATATTACTTTAGTATCTATCCCAGAAATAAATACTCTCCTTACCTGTGTCTGGGTCTCTTCCAAGCTCTACGTTTTCTGCTCTTACTAAACCATGGATAGTTAACAGTGCAATTTTCATATCAACGCATCCTTCGATAATGGAAGACTATGTGAGATTTCTGTTAACAAAATATCGCTGGTGGTTTTCATACGCTTCCAGAAAAGACAAAAGTTACCTGTTATTATATGTGGTCATTCGAAGAAATAAAATAAACCATCCAAAATACAATGAACAAGTGCTGTTTTATTATATACGGTTGATAACTGTCTTTTTCAAGATATATATAATTATATATGTGTTTATATATATATATATATATATGAGTGTGTGTGTCTATTTGCGTATCTGTAGAGAAGATCGAATCCCCATATCTTTCAAACTCGAGACATCAACTATTCCCACTATCCGAGAGGGGAAGCACTTTTCAAGATTAGGACACAATCTTCAAAGTTTCCTCTTTTAGCATCATCTAGTGGAGTAGAACCCCACCGATCTACTTTGTTTGTATTGGCTCCGTACTTGAGCAAAAGACGAACAACTTCAACATGTCCTTCTGAAGCTGCAACGTGGAGGGGAGTACGTCGATCATAATCAGAATAATTGACTGGAGCACCAGCTTCCAATAACAATGCAACTCTTTCCACATCTCCTCCAAATACAGCATCCATCAACTCCAAACAAATGACGGAAGTTGCAACAGTCTGTTGCTTGGCCCAAATCTCTTTCTTCAGATTGAAGACATTGTTAAATAACTCCACAACCTTATCGTGCTTATTAGAAACCGCATCATCTAAAGGACTCCGTTGCCAACGATCTGAAACAAATGCATTGGCACCATTTTTCAATAACAATCGAACCATATCAATATGACCCTCTGAAGCTGCAATGTGCAGTGGAGTACGTTGGTCATAATCAGCAAAACTGATATCTTGCGGATACATTGCTAAATGTTGTTCCACTGTCGAAGTATCGTTTTTGGCTACTGCATTCATTAGAGTCATACATCGCTGCAACTGAAGAACTTCTTCGCTTCGATTATGGAAACCAAATTGACTTGCATCTTTCTGATTGATAATAGAAAAATTGCTTTCATCTTGAGAAGAGATTTCTGCTTGAAATTGTTCCAACTCCAATAAAATGTCCTCAAATGCTGGTCGCTTTTCAGGTTCCGTATTCCAACCTCTCTGAATCAACTTGGCAATACTTCGGGGAACAAGCAATTGCGCATCAGGAATAGAGTCTAGATTCTCTGGAGACTCACAAAACTCTTCTCCTTGAACAACAAGTGGAGGCCGCTTTCCTTCTGATACCTGAAACATCATCTGAATGGGCTTCAGACCACTGAATGGCTGGCGACCAGTGAATATTTCCCACAGTAAAATACTGAAAGAATAAACATCTGAATAGGAACGATAAGTTTCACCGAACATAACTTCAGGAGCCATAGTATATGGAGTTCCAATAGAATTCTAAAAGAGTTAAGCATCTTTATGAATAGCTTGAAACAAAAATACCTTGCTTGATTTCTTCCTTGTGGATTGGGAACGATTATCTGCCAAAATACTAAGACCAAAGTCACAAATGACGACATGATTGACGTGTTTATCGATAAGAACATTGCTGGATTTCAGGTCACGATGAAGTACAATAGGAATAGAAGAATGTAAATAATGCATACCACGAGCAACACCTAATGCAACATGAGTAGCCTATTTGAAATCAATAAAAGTGAGAAAATATTCTAAAACAACCCACTTGGGCCAACGAAAAAGGTTTTGCATATAATCCATGTAAGTAGTCATATACGCTTCCACCATTAAAAAGTTCAGAAACTATACAAAGTGGTTTCTCGGGATCTACACAAGCCCCCATATATAACAACACATTTGGGTGGCGCAGTTGGCTCAAAGTTTCTACCTCAGTAAGAAAATTCTTCATTCTCAATTCATTTGCATTCGTATCCGCTTCATCATATTCAACAGAGCGGAAAACTTTTATAGCAACGGGCATATGCAACCATTGACCTGCCCAAACTTCTGCAAAGCTCCCATTGCCGATTTTGCAGACAAAGGTTAGACTCTCATAATCTATGGCAAAAGGAGACGAGAAATTATCTCTCTTCGTTCTTCTGATAGAAGGTTTTGTTCCTCTGCTCTTATCTTGGGAAGATAATTCCCTATTTGTCCAGTTAGTAGAAGCACTTGTTGACATTCTCTCTAATTCCACTGCCAGTAAATCTCCTTCTTTTGTCTCTCTTAAAGTTCCGTTGATAGGACCGACCATTTCTTCCAAGTACTTCAGAAATGAAATGAGAAAAGCCGAGCTTTCCGATAGTTCCTGGAAGTTTTCAAAAGAAACTCCTTGTTCCTTCGAGTTGTCTGAATCGGGTTTCTGTGGAAGACTTGCATGCAATATGTCCGATACTAAATCTGCTTTGTTATTTATGGAGTATCCTCGGGCCATAATATACTTGTGAATAAATTGTTCAAGTTCTTCCAAGTCAGAGAGCTTGAGCACACCATCAACATCTTCGTCAAACATGTAAAACAGATAACGAACTCTTTCACTTGTACTAACATGACAAAAAAGAGAATAGCCTGATATAAACCTTTGCAAGGAAATGCTTCCAACGTTACTCACATCCAACTAAACCAATTAAGACAACTGCAAAAAACTTCTGAATGCTGCTTACCAATTCAAAAAAACTCTCGGCATCCTTTTTATCGTGTTCAGTAGCGTCTAAAACTACTTGGAGAAAGGTTTCCTTTGAAATTCTATCGTTCTCAACTTGCAACAACTCAAGTTTATCGCGAATGTTTCGTAGTTCTAAGAGGTCAACTTCAACAGGTTCCTTAACTGCACCAGAGTAGTTATTTTCTAAACTTCCCGCCAGTTCATCTTTGCCCTCAGTTGCGTCTACCACTTCTTCTTTTTGGTTGCTAAAGATTCCAAAACTAAGAACCGATCTTGCTCGATTCATATCTGACACCATTTCTTCGTTAACATCAAAGAAATTCTCCAATTCGAGACCGCTGTTCTCCTTTTTGAGTTGCTTTCATTGTCTATTTTATAGATATTCAATACTATTCTTGAGTATCACCACCTTTGCTATTCTTGGAATTTACATATGTTGATATACCAAGTTAACACCTCATGGACTTTACAACAAAGTTATTCAACAGGAGATTCAATATCTTCTCGTTATGATTGGATCCTGCAAAGCCTTCTCAAGATTTGTAAGGCACTTTCCAAGATCATTGTACTAAGAATATAGAGTTGTAACGGCAGAGAGTCGAAGCAGGATTTAGTTTATTCAGCACTCACTTTCTACAATCAAACCCAACTAGTTCTCCACTATAAACAACAGTCCTTGACACGCATTCTCCGGTATGTCGTTGCAGCAAATTCCTATCTTTCCAAAGCAAATTTATCCCATCAAAACTTTGTTCGAAAGAAAGCACAGGTACCAATAGTCCACAGTATTGACTTTCTGCCAAATAGGGATGTCCTGGTTGGCCTTGACCAGTTGCGTTTTGTCTTGCTATCGACAATAGTCACGCCTTAATGCTCCAATCAAGAGTAGCTAACAGTTTACAAAACTTTTGTGGTTCAGAACCGTCTAATGCAGAGTAGAGAAAATAGTCTTGGACATTGCTCGATAACCAGAAAAGAGTAAATACCTTGGCCTTTTAAGATACTGCTTGAATGATATAGTTTTTCAAGGATAAAAGGCTCATGATATACTATTGTCTCCATATGGATGTTATACAAGACTCGAGTGCAAAGTAGGATCCTTCAATATATCTACTAAGAAAGTATTTGGCTCTTCTAGAATATTATATTATTGCTATTATTACCGACTAGAAACGCTTTTTATATATGTTACGGATCTTGCATATTTATGAAATAAATAAAAGGAAATGTTTTTGAAAAGTATCTAGTCATTCCATACTAGCCGATACTTCATGATTCGCCAAGTTTCAAGACAGTACTTGACATTATTCTTCTTTTGAGAATTCTTGTTCTATTTTTTTCTTTCGATAAGATGGCGTACGTTGCTCATAAAGTCCAAATATTACATTTGTTGGGAGTTCCAAAGTCACTTTGCCATCAGGTTATAGCCATACACAGACATATCTAACTAAGGAGTTGAGCACATAGTAGACTCTCTCAATAAGTACCTATAGCTCAACAGAGATGTGATACTTTGTTACTCAAGTGCCTCTTTGTTTAAGAAATCAGTTGATCTCGAAAGACTTGCTCTTTTAAGAATAATATCACAACATTTTAATATTGTTAAAATTTGTTCATCGACTATAACTTGTGATCCCAACCTAACAACACCCCTTGGCACAGGGTTTGCCCTAATACAACACGATATATGTTTCTGCACTTCTACAACCACGAAGAGTAGTTTCAACACAAATTACGGTATAATATTTTTACATAATCTCTACTTGACTGTTTTTGCTCAACTTGTAAGCAATCATAGTGCTTTCTGCTTGAACGTTCCTTGTTGTCCTTGTATAGTTGTCTCTGAGATGTCCCAGTCCAATTTTCTACAGAAACAATTGGTCTTGTGGACAGTCTCTATGGCAAGACTTCTTCGACGGTCTTCTGTGGGGTCTTCTTGTTGCATATTCTTCGAATATTCTTTTGATTCCAGTTTTCTTGGTCCATCTTTGTAGCTATCATAGTAACTACTATGGGTTTTTTTGAAGACTCATACGTTCCGTCAGAAAGTCGAGAACAAGACGGCTTCTCTTGTTTCCAAGAGAGACGAGGGGAAAGTGTTTTATTGGAACAACAACCATCTCACTTTTACTATTCACCACCTGCCGATAACAACACGTCTCAGTCTTTTTTGGATGTGAAAAACGGTGACAATAAGGTAAACTCAGGTGCAGTACTTGATAAACCAACGGCCTTAAGGGTAGAAAACTTATTGACTGGTGCAAGTTCATCAGTTTCCAAAGCCGAAGCTAAGCGGCACGTCGAAGGACAAAGTGAGTCAACCAAGATAGAAGATACGAGTGAAACTGGGAGTACACATTCCAGAAAGTGTCGTAGGTGCTCTTCGCACGACAACCTAGCTATCCTATGTGAAAGGAGTTCAAATGAAGGAAAAAGAATCTCTAGAGTACCATCCGCTGAAGTCCTTACTGATCGAGGAATTTTTCTGTATCCGTCTCGTGACTATGCTTCAAAGACTCGTGACTATCACCTTTGCAAATCTACTCACAAAGGCAAAGTTTCCGATCACTCAGCTTGGGAAACGTCAAGTTATAAGCATCATAGTAGTAATGGATTGCCTCCTCTTTCTAGTCATCACGTAAAGAATGAAGAGCACTTGGTAGACTCAGCTTGTAAGTATTCTAGCTCTCTTGGGAATCGTATCGTTCGTAAAAATGAAGATATTACAAAGAGTGGTGAAAAGAAAACGGAAGCTTTGGAAGATGAAAGAAAAAGTGATACGAACTCTCGAGGAGGAGGCATTGCGGAAGAATCTTTCCCAACTCTTAATCCTTATTATTCAACAGTAGCCTTTCAAACTGCTACTATAGCAGCCAATGAATTGCAATCAGAACTTAAGGCCACAGAAGAACTTTTAAATAGTGCGGCAAGGAGAAGGCGTTATCAGGATGCTTGGTATTCTTCAACTTTTTCTGCAAATGGCTCTCTTTTGAATGATGCTGCAAGCAAGTGGACTCTTCAGGAGCAGCAGTCCTCCCAATTACATAGTTACTCTAGTTATTTTCCTCAACCAATGGCGCAGATGGTTTCATTACCAGTTTATGTCAACCATCCCATACCCAATGCTCCCCAAGTTGCTACTTCTTTGCCTGGAAACTTCACTAGTCATTCATCAGAATCGCAGCAGCCTTCCTATTTTCAAGATGGAAACAGTATCCAAGATGCAGCCACTTTGACCAATCGAAACGTGCAATTGGAGCGACAAATGATGGATTTGCAATTGCAGTTGAACGAACTTCGAAACGAAAATGCAAAACTCAAGATGGAGAATCAACAGCTCAAACAACAAGTCTTCTCAAAAGTAACCTAGTTTGAATCTATTTACTAGTTGAAAAATTGCTCAAACAAATGTTATTATTTAGTAGCATGTTTTAGAATTTTTTGTAAAGCTAATCGGTCCTCTTGTTGTAATGACTGTATTATTCGACGAAACACTGTTTCATTCTTCTTTGCTAGCTTCAACAAGTCACTTTGCAAAGCGAGCATTTTTTCATCATTTTCTTCATAGGCAGAAGTTAATATCATATCGATGGCAATTTGTATAATCAACGACTCGAAATAACCTTTCTGGTTACTTGTACCAACTTGCTGAGAATCTATGTTTGATGAAGCCATCAGATGTATGTAAATACGCATCCATGCAATTTTCGTTTCTTTGTCATCCTCAACACCAACAGAATACGAAACGCTATTCCAATATGTCCATCCAACTCTCCACAAGAAAGCCAACAATTCGGGACAATGGTTTGAAAACACTTCTATACCAGGCAAAATTACCAAAGTCAACCAGTTGTAACTTACCACATTCAAGTCGTCCAAACCGATGCAAATCTGCGATAACGCTGATTTCACGAGGCTAGTTTCTAAGGGAAGGTATTCAATCATACAATATAATAAAACAACTAATTTCTCCACTAGCTGTGCCTTCAAACGAGATGATATGAGTCTCAAACTTAGCAGTTTTTCTACACAATACTGAAATGAATGATTGGCAACAACAGGAACGACATATTTGGAGACTAGTTGAAAGCTCTGCTTCCAGAACTTGGCTAACTGTTCCTTATCCACTTCAGCAAGCCAAACATCCTCATCAATATCATTATCCAACGCCATGTTGTGAGTATGAAGATAGTATGAAAGACAATGAAAATAACCACAAGTCCCCATTAAGAACATTTGCAGAATACAGTCTCGTAAATGATAGAATTCAGAAAATTTCCTATCATCTGCAATTTGAATAGGCAACATAAGAATCTTATATCTCAAGAAGCTCTGTGATCCCAATACACATTCACTGTCATCAAATAAAATTGTATAGCATGAGGTAGATAACCAACAAAATGAGTTCACGATTCGCCTTTCTATCTAAATAAAGGTAATGTATCAAAACCTTACCAAACGTTTTCATCTTACCTGAACCAGAATATTCTCATCACATACAGAACGTATCACAGAATGAAACACATGCAACGCAATACGGGGTGCCCTATCAACCAAGTAATGCCAAACAATATCCAAAAAAGAATGTTCTCCTTCGTTGTAAAGAAAGCCTAGCATCAAATTACTCTCAAAGCAGTTGATAAACTGTTGGGTTTCTTGAGATGCAGGACACTCATTTGTAAGGTGTCTTAGCCATGCCAAATGAATAGAAACAACCAAATCTTTCTTTTCCTCCAAATCTTGAATCTTTTCTGCTATTTGGACTCCAGGAGAATTTCTTTGTCTCCAGGAAACTCGGAACTCATCGTTGCCCTCTAACAAACTAAGCTTTAGGACCATAATCATATTACGAATAAAACTTGTTCCATGTTTCCAAAATACTTCGGATAACTTATCTCGATAGACTCCATCACTACCTATAGAACAACCCCATTTCTCAAGCATCCACGAATGTCCATTAAGAACAAATGAAAAGTCTCCGATTACAGCCAATACATATGGACGTAGGACGATACAAGAATGAAAAGGAAAATTTGACAAATTGGATAAGCTCCGATTGTAATACCATTCACTTGCAAAATGAAGCATCGCAAACATTGTTACTACTCCCACTGGTTCCGACCAACGTTCATATTGCCAATAATTGGGCAACTGATTCCTTCTTTCTTGAGGAACCATGATTTCTATCAATTCACTACAAGGCCATCAACAGATCAAAATATGGTTTTACAAATACTGTAACTTACTCGTTGACAGATGGATTCCATAAACTTATTTCCACGGCAGCTTGCGCTGCTGCCACAACAATCATTGGGTGATGCTGAGGATTCAGAATGGAACGAATACTGGAGAAGAGCTGCAACAACGCACCTTGAGAGGGATTCTCGCTCCCGGTGGTTAATTTCTCTCTCATAACTCGAACTAACTGAAACGCTTCAATAATAGAGGCCATCCTTAAACTTTGGCAAGAAGCCAAAATAAGTTGAATTGAATTGGAAAGAAGGAAATTTAAGGGAGCATTGCCTTCCTTTAATATATAACAAGCCGAGTCCATCAGCAAATCTCTTGTTCGTCCTTTCAACTGCCAAAACTTCATTTCATCAATGTCACTAAACAAACCACTTTCCAAAGCATTTTCAAGGCGAGTATCATTTTCATTTCTTTTCTCAGCACCTTTTTGTTCCAAAGAAATCAATTGTTTCGAACCACCTCGAAATGATGTGAAGAATATAGTAAACCAGAAGTCACCGAGGCCTCCTAAAGCCAATTTCTTTAGGAGGGAATTGGTCTCTAATGCATAGTCATCGTAGAGGTCCATTATCTCAATTAATAAGTGTGGAAGTGAAGGAAAAATTCGCAAAAGATGCTCGGAATCCATCCTCTCACACATCAAGGAAAGTGTCCGAATGGCATGCTTCAAAATAAAACCATGGCCTGTCTGTGTTCCTCGACATAAAGACTCCAATAGTGTTAGAATATTGGCGACAATTGATATTTCATTATTCAGAGGAATGACGCTACGAACTAAATTCTTTTGATTCGTATCATGCGAGGCATCCTAAAAGAAAATGAATCAGAACGGAGTTGAAGATAATTTGAAAACAATTGTACCGTTTCCATCCAATTCCATATCCAAGAACAAATATCCAATATGAGAGAGTTCAAAATGGTGCAGTTCCAATTTGCACAATTCCAAAGGATAATTTCGCAGATTGTCAACATCTCGTTGTCATTGTCGTTAAGCCATGTTGGAAACCATTTTTTCACGCACTCATTCAATATTTTCAAAGTACATATGGAAAGTAGACAATCCCCTTCCATAAAGTGATAAGCATGCCAGAAGCTGGCAGAAAACAAATCCATCCATCGATAAACTAGAAATATTCAGTACTATGGATAGAAATGAAAGACTGCAATCAAACCTGCAACTCGGATATGTGAAAATGAAAAACCTTCCATTCCACATTTCCATATATTAAAAATTTTGCTTAAAAATTTGTTTGGTTCATTTGCAAAAAGTGACGCGGCCTCCATCGCGGCGAAGACACCTGCAAACGAAGAATTCACGTCAGGAGAATCTAAAACATTATAGATGGCATCTTTAACAAGTATTCTATCAGCTTCATCAACAGGAACATTTTCATCCGAACAAAGCAGAGATAAAGACATCACGCATATACACTGACGCCAAATTGCATATAAGCAAGGAGCAGAGCTGGATTCATTGGCCTACATTCATTACACTTCTAAAATAGTTCATTTGGAAAAAAATGGATGACATACTTTTTCTTCAGATAACCGACATAGGTTCATTATCAAGTCATGTCTTAATTGAGTGTCACCCTTCTTCCCCAACTCCACAAATGCATTAGAAATATAAAATAGAGTCGCCGATATTTCCTGCTGTTCCAAGCAAACATGCCATGGACTGATCTGTAGTTCTTCAAGTCTCTGGTAGAGAGAAACATCTAATGCCACCCAAAGTGATGCCTAACAATTTCTTGAAAATATTGATACTTCTTTAGAGTTTATTCTCACCTGAAGACGAGACAAACACCAGCCATCTAATGCCTGCTTTTGATTACGAAATTCTGAAGCATATTTATATCCAAATTTCGATCCAATCAAGGGAGAAAGAATATAATCTTTTGTGGATATTGGGAAGCTTAATTCGATCCAAACTGGATGTTTCCCTTCTTCAGCTGTTAGAAGCGTGGCTGAACAATCTATTGCAGTTTCAAGTTGAGCGAACTGACTTGGTAACTCAGCACCAAGTGATCCGAAAAAGGAGATCAATTGAAAGTAGTCATTGCATTCTTCCGAAACTTGGACAATTTCAGGAGTCACTTTCCTTCCATGAGAATGCACAATAGCTAGACAGACACGAAGGCATGTATCTACAGACAATTTGTTGTGATGAAGGTACAAACCACATCTTTTTGTTCCATTTCAGTCTTTTATCAAAAATACCAATTCAAGAGAATAAGAGAACATACCTCGACAACCAAAACACTTCACAAAGAGAAAACAGTCGACGCATATTACTCCCGGTACTCCTAGAGGAATTTTCATCTCTTTGCAGGGCTTGCCAAACTTCTGCCACACGAACAGCACATGCACTTATTAGTACTGAAATGATACTATCAAAATTTGCAGGACGTTCTCTGGGTTCAATGGCTCCCAAGAGGTAATACAGAGCTCCCAATGATGCTAACCTTGCAGCAGCTAATGAAGCTTCTTGTGCAGAAAACTCGACTTGTGGATTAATTTGTGAACTGATAGCTAACTGACGAGTTTTGTTCACTTCAACGACGTTTCTCAAAAACGATAATTCAGTCTGCCAAAAATACAATAATCTAGTGAGGTGGGATGACTCCAGAAATCGCGCAACTCTGGTTTTCATTAAAGATGCAATGAGTATCCAACCAGCGCGACGTCGAATAGATTCTGCCGTTTGAGGTAGAGAAACTTTCGAAAGAATGTGGGGCCTGTTTGAAAGATAAAGTCAACAGTCATTCAAAACAAACATTTAAGCCAAAGACAAACCTTAAGAGACCGACGGCATCGGAAAAGATTTGACCTAAAAGTCCACCTGGGAGACCGAGTTGTTCATCTTTCTCTTGCAGTAATAGACAGGAAATTCCTGCTGAATAACCTAATATACGAGATAGTAATGAACCGTATAATTGTCGAAATTCCAGTGAAGAAAGTTTCTTTGTAAATTTTAAGTATCTTCAAATACAAAAAATAATAGAGACAAACCTTGTGACTAGGCGAATATAACTCCAAGTCAGAAATCTTCAAAAGTTGCAATAACTCAGTTATCAGTGACTCTCTCAAACCAGAATCTAAAGCTCCACAAGAAGCTAAATAGTTACAAGAAGAGTAGCGTAGATTGGCAGATCTAAAAACCAAACATTTTTGAGTGATTTGAGTTCGCAGTTCTGACAAGGCTTTGTTATTTGAGTCTATCTCAAGCAACCTAACAATTGACGCACAGCTTCCAAGTAAAAGAGCCAGACGTTCTATAACTAATGAAGAGTGACCTTCCACATCGAAGATCTTACTGTCCAAACGTGCGATATCATGAAATATTGTTAAGCAGGATTGTTGTGGAAGACTATGAAGAAAACCCAATTGCCATGTCTTTAGAAATTGTTCAAAACAATAAAGCTGAGAATGCAACTGATCACGAAAATTCTTCTTAAATGTTGTCCGCCTTTGGGTTTCGGCATCCTTTACAAAGCCCAGAAGCAATAAGTGATGCAAGACTGTCAGATCTATTTTGTTCGATGATAAATAATTACACATCAGATGACAAAAATGTTCAATATAAATATTCAGATTGTCAACATCTTCCAACATTTCTATTTCGCAAACGATTGAAGGTAACTGAATGCTACATTTTCCATAAATCAGTTGACTTAAGATCTCTCCAGAACTCAGTTCATTCCCTTTTATAACATTCATAAAAGAGTCCTTATTCCTTTCAAAAATGCAGTTGGCATATAAACGCAGCCACTTTTGATGATATTCTTTGCAAGAAACTCGAGACTTTTTCATAGCTCGCAATATAAGTCGACTCAGACATTCCACAACTGTTGCTGTATTGTTGCTGTAAGAAATTATATGTGTTGGAAGTGACACTTCAAGTTTCAACACATCTGTATTGCTTACGAGACACTCATATATATTAAAAAGAACTGGTTGATCACAAAAATCAGACGCTGACAAGTTAAGAAACGAAAAGATGTTTTCAATTGTAAATTTCTCATAAGACTTAAGTTCCGAAAATATCCGATATATACTCCTGGCAGTCTGAGTAACTGCCAGGCGCTGAAACTCGAAAACTTGAAACTCTTTTGTGGAGCCTTTACTCTCTTTCAAGAGTCTATTGTCACTTTTCGACGAATACTTTACTTGCAGTTGTGGAAGAAAGGGCTTTCTGAGGGGCTTATTAATACGATGAATAGCTTTTCCACTGGTCAGCTCCTTTAACAATTGTTGTTGTTGCTCCCTTGAGCCTTTCAAAGCAACCAAGCAATATGAGGATACTTTGGAACAATACGATAAAATCTTTCTTCTTAAAAGCTCCAAATCTTCGTCGGTTTCAATCAAGAATATTTTCCAAGTAGAAATGGCACCCTTCAAGGAGTCACTCACATCCATAAGAAGCTCATCAACCAGTGAGACTCCACAAAAGTCAAGCAAGTCCGATAAGGTTCGAAACAGCGCTTTATGGACTGTACGCAATTCGCTTTCTAAACCGGACAAAAAAGCAAACAATTCCTTGGCAAGCTTTCTACAAATTTCGGACTCCGATATGCCTCCTTCCGGTTTAAGTTTACATAGAAACTCTTGTAGGCTCTTCGAAGTTTGGAAAAGCTTAGCTTCATTGTTAGAGTCCTTCAATGCTTCCTCAAAAGTTCTTAAGGTTTCCACAAATTCTTGTGTCATTGAACAACACCCAAAACGGATGGATTTTCAACAGCAACTTTCTTGATTCATTGGTATTATCTGATATCTTTTATAGGACTCGATACTAAACATAAAGTTGGTCGTTCTATTACACGAAAAATGAAAAGTGAAGGTTCAAATCAACTGAAATGGACTTGAAAAACCAATAGTCTATGTCAAGAAAACGAGCTTCAACCAAATTGACTATGTACTATGAATAGACAAAGGTACCAAAAAGTGGATACAACTCGTCAAGAGACCATAAAGATGTCAATAAATATATTACACCAACTGTGGTCCACCTTGTTGAATTCTTAAACAAACTCTCTTACCTACACAACGTAAGTCGTCAACTGCCCAGTAGCTTTTGGTTATGAGGTTCAGTCTTCAATATTTCTTTGCAAGAAAAGTTTACTTCTTCATATGTGAAGAACTGTAACTTCTTTCCATCGGCAAATTCTACTGAATCGACCTTGAACTTTGTGCTCCTTTTAAGATTAGCTCATCGACGGCTACTGTCAAGAAGTTTTTGCTAGTGCGATTGAGAGTTTCTTCGTGGAACCTTGTAGATTTGGATCGTCAATATTTGTTGAATAATGCGTGCACCTGTTAAGAGTAGTGGTTCTTAGTCAAGCATAAGAGAAAAGGACATTCGAACGTACTGGCCTCAAGACAAGAATTCAAATATAAGCTAGGATGGATCTTGCAGAAGAAAGCTGAAAAATCATCCGACTGAGAAAAAACAATCCTTCTTATCTGATATTTCTTCACTATTGAAGTTAGAGGGAGACTGCTGTTTGACTTGGTTGTTTCCTATACAGTCGCAGGAATTTTACCAATAAAAGCTTATCAGAAAGTTCATTAAAATTCTGGCTGCTTCAGACTTGAGGATGTTCTGAAAAACCACGTATAATATACTACACTAATGAAAGCAGTTAACCTCAGATGAAGTTCAAACGAGTAACTCTATAGGACATAGACAATGATTTCGTGTTTGGTGTTAAGTGTTGGACGTTTGAGTAGTGGAATTCTTTGAGAGGAGTTACATTTTTTACTACGACAGAGAGAGCAAAGGTTTAAAAGTATCCACAAATACTTTGTAAAACTTGATATAAGTCTCGTGATTTTTGAAAGTTCTTCGTTGTTAATTGAATGTCTTTCCTTGTAAGTAAACGAGCAACTAGTTGTAGTTGAGCTTTGGCAAAATAATTTGTATGAAGACGATGATAATAGACTCTAATTTGCTATTCCCTTCCATTATTTTGTTTAATGGACTGGAACCAAAAGAAGTTTGTCAAAGGGTAAAACCCAGGAAAATATTTGATATTTAAGGTTGCATTTGACTCGGGACGGAATTATGAAAAGATTCGGATAGTATCAGCTTGGAGAGATGAAAGAACAGTTGTTATGCACTGACATGGTTGGCATATCCGGATAACCTTTACGACTTTTTTGTTCACTTGCATTGATCCATGATCAAGTTTATTTTGGAGAAAAGTTACATTGATTTTGAAACAATGAATGCAAATGCAATACCTCTTTTATTTTATTCTTACACAATCTACCGTGGCATTGCACATGATGAGTGTATCTTGTCACTCTCATGTCAGAATTTTCTGCCTTTTCGAAAGATTTTCTCAAAGTAGAAATAAGCATTATTAGGACTTAATTCTAAAGTTGTGGTCAAACCGTCGAGAGTAATGAGAAAGTGAAGTTATTTTTCTTCAATCTATTTGATGTAAATGATCCTTGCTACTAAAGTTGTGAGAATGAAGACAACTTCCATTGATTACACAAATTTCATAAACAAAAGTGCTGTGCTAATGATTCGCATGATACGGAGAGAACTCAAACCAAACTTTTTCAAGGAAAAAGACCGTCTTACTTGATAGTCCAGGAAAGAGTTTAGACATTGACTTGATTTTCTGTTGTTATGAACTTGTCGAATAATTGAAAAAGTAGTCGAATGATAGACAATGTTGTAAGCAAATCTAAAGTAAAGTAAATTATTGAGTTGGTTTGAGCTAGCCTTAGATTGCCAAAATGGAACCACCTGGAACAATAGCAAGAAACTAACTTGCAAACTTGGTCGTGACAGGGGAAGATAATATTGAACCGCCTTGCGGTCAACTTCATCAATCAGATGATGATAACTTGTCTGATGTACAGAATTGTAAACAATTGTCTCATATAGGCATTATGTCAAGCGAAGGGCTTTCGCTTGAAGAATGAAATTGTATAAAGTAAACAAGCAGAGATAGAGAATTTGAAAGATTTGAAGCCTCCAGATGAACAGGCTAATTCCCAAGTCGGACAAGCTCCTGTTCGGTAACAAGACGATCTTCAACAGAATACTACAGCATACATCTTACGAAACCTGTGGCAAACTTGTACGAACTAAATAAAAATGTTCTGGAAGAGATGAACCGTGGCATAATCAGCCTATAGAAATTGAATATCATAAGAAAAGAGAGAAAAAGCAATTGGGTTGAAATATTTTCAAACCATTTAAAAATTGGGCTCAAGTCATGAATAGCAAGTGAAGATGAAATCTTAAAGCACAAAACTTAAACGCCGAATAGTGTTTTAAAGATAGCTTTGATAATGTTTTTCAAAAGGTCGCTGGCCATTTGAAAAATTTTCACAAAGAATAACTTGTTTAGCACTTGTTCAAATCATAGAATAAAATTATTACCTACAACAATCATTTAGTCCTTTAGAATTGGGAATGTTCAGAAATGGAATCCAATATTTCGTGATAATGGGACATTTAAGTTGTCGTTAAAGTAATAGTGACGAAATGGCATGTATGCCTTATCCTTTCTGTAAATGCAAAACGAATTGATACGGATGAAACAATCAACCACGTTGCTTTCTTCAGGAGATGAAGTTGTCGTACATTTCTGAAGCATTAGTCTACAATTTCATCTAAAAGTGTTATTCATATTCGCTTGTCCTTTATTGTAGCATCTTTTCTATACAAATAGTTAAATGGTTTGCTTTGTATTCTCTATTCGTAGTATCAAATAATCATAATTGGTGTTCAGTCAAGACTGTTTCCTCACAAGCTACAACTGTTAAAGGTCAACTCGCAACACGCTTCTATATAAATTGTTTCCTTTTAAGAGTTCAAAACTTTTACATGATTTCTATTCAAATTTGGTTTTTATATGACTGCACCGTCAAAGGATATTCATTGAATTGCTAAAACCATACATTTCTTTCATAGAGATATAGAAAATAGACAATCTTACAACCACAATTGATATTTTTTGAATTCTATAATATAAAAAATTATATCGACTCAAACTGGCAACTTATATTTCGACGAGCTTGTGAATCATTAAAATATAGCTATTGACTGGCATATCTATCTTTCTATAATAACGCAACTAAAACCATATTAAATATACCTTCAAAAAAACACTATGAAAAGTGCTCATTATCTGGTTTTCCAACGCTGCTTTATTTCAATAGAAAGAATCTCTGAAGGCGAATCATCACAAATGCAATAGTAAAACAAGAACGAGATTCAACGCTTTTTTTGGATTTTGTACAATTTGAAAGTGACATAGTGAATAATGACATGTATCGCTAATTTCAGCACCAATGATGTTCAGAACATATTATGCAATACAATGCTATGTAGGATAAGTAGTATGAATTTTTCATGAACCAGATTTGTTATCCAACCAACAGACTATTTTCGAGGCAGACTGCCTGGTTTTTGAAAGGACAATTCAAGTAAGACATAAACGAATTTGAAACGCACGACAAGTTTACTGCTTTATAAATGAAACAATGAAAGGTTGCGTTGAAGATCCACAGTTTATTGCCGACTCAAAAAACTACTACGGACTTTATCAAGTAAATCAAGTCAAAAGTTTTCAAAAATGGAATTATTAGAAGCAACAAATGCATTCTTCAATCCATCCGATACTTTGTCAATCATCAATTCTATATCTCTTTCACAAAGCGTGACAAGTTCATAATTAGTACTGTACAAGTGTTTCGTTACTATTTGCTATGTTAGAACCGTTTGTTACAGCAATTACTCCTGATATCATCCAAAGTTTCAAGTATATTTCTCAGTTTTTTTTCCAACTGTGAGACGTCACTTTATAATATATGGGCGAGTACCACGTCGGAATAGCTCGTCAACTTCCAAATCTACTCGAATTGTTTCATACGATATAAACTACTCTTGCCAAGTCTCCACAGCCGAGCACCTGTCAATTGTACATTGTTCGTTGTGATAAAGAGGAACAGTAAACGCTGTTTCCGACACAGTTCAGTCAAACGAGACAATGGGAGCTTGTGCAACTTATTTTAAAAGAACTATTCAAAGAAGACAAAAAATTTCCTCTATATGTTCCTTTAAAGGAATTACTTCAGCATCAAGTTCACAAGTAGTGAAAACTTTGAGTTCAGGCGTGGAATTGAACAGCCAGCTGGCTTCGTTTTAACAAATCGGTGTACAACCAACCGCGAAGTCAACGTATCAAAACAGTTCTTCCAGCAATTTTCTTTGGATCGAAAAACTTTATTAGGTGAGTTTGCCTTTCTCGTTGACTTGTGTAAGCTTCCGAGCTCCGTCAATGATGGTCCGGTTGAACAAGAACATTTTCAAACAACTATCCTTTTCTTGTGCCAAAACGAAGAAACCAACTGGGAAATAAAACCGAGTGTTGTTCAGCATTTGCAGTAAAGTGTTGCACCTAAATAATAATAGAATTGGAAGTTTATCTCCAAAATTTGTAAGTATCTTTGTAGATGAGTTTAAATGGGGAACAACTAATAGTCACCTCTTCTGTTGTGGCCCAGTCTTTACGTATAAATAGTGTATTACAGCATCTAAAAAATAGTTGAATTTAGTTTTTCCGCCAATTAAGATTCTCATAATATCAATCGATCAAGCAATTTATGAAAACATTATCTTTCAATAAAATTAAAATCATCCAAATGTTCAGTGTAGTGGGAAACAGCGTTCCCACTACTCCGCAGAGAAAAAGTTTTTCCTGCGCCAAAAATGTGGGGAGCGAATTTTTTTGAACTTCAGGTGAGTTTATTTTGAACAACAGTTTTATCTTAATTGACGCCTCCAAGTAAAAGTTATATGAATATTATTGAAGGAAAACTTCGTTGATATTGGGATATTTCGGATATTGGACTCCAAACATAAACTTTAGCACATAGTCCTTTAACTTTCCACGGAATATGGTAGTTATGTAGACGACTTTATAAAGAGAAACTTGTTTATTTCCTTTTGACTAACTTGTGTATATATGACAGAGACTGTTATGAAAGAGAGTTATTTCCTAAACTCAAAAGGGACAACCAGATTCAGACTCTCTGTTGTTTCACTTACACTGTTGAATTCTTTCAGAGGGAGAAACTTTAGATATAACTGGTCTGAATTTGTTAACGGACAACCCAACATTGACAGGAATAACTTGTTTCGCTTAGTTCCTGTGAATTGAACGTTAACTAAGCTTGAGACTTCATCTTTCATTCAATCACTTGAGATTCGGTTCTCTTCTTTGTTTTGAAAGACCCGTGTAGGGTTGGAATTCAGCCAAGCCAAAGTTCACTTATTTTCCACTATATCCTTTCTATAACTCCTCTATTCCAAGTTTCCCAAAAACTTCTTTCATTTTCTGCAAACAAACAAACAACATAAAGTTCCCCATTTCTATAAATGTGACAGGCTAACTCTATCCCAAATAAACTTAAATTTTTCTTGTCAATGACATTAATTAAATATCGAAGTCCTGGATAGAGTCTATTTCTAAACCTTTTGTCTCTGGAACAAAGTAAAATCAGCAAAGGAACCAAAGTGCTCCTTGGGCATGCATTGACTTGAGCATATTTGGCCAAGATAATGACACTCAAAGTTCAACAAATAGCTGGTAAATGTGTTCATCATACCACACTGTGATCGAATATTCGAAGGATAAATTTCAGCAACGCATGTAGACAGGTCCCAGTCCGAGACAGAAGAAGAAGCGAAACAATATTATTCCTCTGATATTTAATGCCTCACAAAGTTTATTTCCATCAAGAAACGACAAGGCACAAAACCTCTAAAGAGCTAGAGACAGAAATGGCATGGACACCAGGAATAACGTCCTTCTGTCTACATGAACTATCAACAAAAAATAGTAGGCAATCAAAAAGCATCGTTGCAAAACCCAATAAAACACTAACTTTAATGCTACGAGAAATAGTCATAACAGTAAGTCGCACTGAATCAAAACAATACATCGTAGCATTGACTATAAAAGACTATTCTGCAATTTGTAGTGCAACTGCTATCATGTTTAAACGCTCAACGCTAGATTGCCCGCACATAATACGAAGAAATCCTGAAGAAGACTTGATCATCTCTTTTCCGTTTCAAATGAATTCACAGATTAAAGCGTAATCTTCCAAAGCTATTCGATTGAAACGACTTGATTTCAAGAAAGAATCACACGCTGCCTTTTCTCGTCCGCTTGCTCAAAGATTCCTGTTTATTTGTTGAGACTGACAGTTGTCTATGATTCCGAAACCAAACTATTGACTTTTCTATTGTCAAAAAATACTATAAACAAGTATAAAGACTTTTGCTATTTCCAAGACAATAGGACTTGTGATTCCAAAATTGTTTGAGCTGAAATAGAAAACATCAAATTTGTTTTTGTATTGCAGACAGATAAAAAATATTTCAAAACATCGAATCCGAGGCTTCTTGTTCAAACAGGTGCAACTACTGTTCGACCTGATTTTTTTAGAAAATTTGCTTTGTTGAACTATGAAAAGCTACCAACAGCGTTAAGAACATAACAAATTACCCAGCCATGTGCTTTGATTATTGATTGAACAAAAAAATTGATTTACGCTTTCTCCTCCTGTTTTCATTTTTTTCCAGAGAAATGAAATAAAGTTGATCATTTGGTGTTATAGTTATAGAAAAGTATTTATGTACGCAATTTGTAAAAGTAACTTTCTAGTTCAACAGAGTTGTTGGATCACAACACAACTTGTACTCTTGTACACGAGTCAACTATTCTGATTGTTGCACCATAAAATACTTTATACCTGTTAGTTATATTCAGAGTACTTGCACTACAAAGGTAGGTTGTTTCTCTAACAGCGATGATCTCTTACAAGTAGGACATAAAGCTAGTGGAATATTGGATCGAATAATATTGCTCTTTATTTGTTTCAACATATTACAGTCTATGTATAAGGACTAGAAGGATATCAAACAAGTTGTTGACAAGTGTTTCACTTTTCTAGTTCACGAAGAGGTTCAAAAAAGACTCAAAGTTCGTCAGCAAACAACCTGATTAGTCCAAATTCACCTTTTCTTGAAGCAAACTCAATAATAGGGAATTTTTCACGACTGTTCTTTTCACAAGAAGAAGAAACATTACCTTTTGGAATTCAGAAAGTGAAAGTACT